>NW_026739041.1:607500-770000 GCF_030273125.1 Centropristis striata
GAGCAGGAGGAGGAGGAGATGAGGAGGAGCAGGAGGAGGAGGAGAGGAGGAGGGGGAGGAGGAGCAGTAGGAGGAGGAGGCGTAGGAGGAGGAGAGGAGCAGCAGGAGGAGGAGCAGGAGGAGGAGGAGAAGGAGGAGGGGGAGGCGGAGGAGGGGGAGGAGCAGGAGGAGAAGGAGGAGGGGGAGGAAGAGCAACAATTCATTACAATATGCCACGATTAAGATGGAACAGTGGCATTAGAAGGTGTGAGAGGCACCAAATTTAGGCTTTTAGGGCAAAAAATGTATCCGGGGGAGCATGGCCCCAGACCCCCAGGTAAATTGGTATCATGACTTAGAAATCTGATGTATTATTTGGATCAATTCTGGACCTGATAATGACATTGGATCGGATAGGTCCCATTAATCACTGAATTTAAAACTAAATATAAGAATACAGTGAACAACAGTGCAGGGATTACACTCAATGATATAATAACCTGGTGTGTTGATTTATGTGTCTATATTCTGAAATTGTTGCTGTAATTCTGTGTTCTTTTTCACAGTTTTCCATTCAGGCTGAAGCAGATGGTCAACTGTCCAAACATATCCCACTCTCAGCTATTAAAGGTATTCACTGTATGCCTCATACACATAATACACAAATAATCATTCAATATTTGTATTTGTTTCATGGTTTGGGGTAACAGACATACATTAAATTCACTACAGTTGGATTATGATTAAAAAACAACTCTGTTATTAAATGGATCAAGTGCATTAATACCGATTTTTGAATGTTTATAATAAATCATTGTACATTGTAGTTTGTAACTGTTGAAAATATTTAATCATCGAGCACTGACTGTTAAAAAATAATTCATTGTACATTTCAACTTGACTGTTGAAAAATAATCAATTACATACATTTAAAAATACTTTATTGCACATTTTAGAACGTGAATGTCAAAACAATTCATTACAGATTTTAATTTGTGATTAAAATAATAATTGTGCATTTTAATTTGCGACTTCTTAGAAAAATATTGAACTTTTTTTAGCTTTTAATGCTGAAATGATCATGTATTTTCAGGTCTACCAGAGCAGTGACATCTAATGCAGTGGACTTGTCAGTACTGCACATTTTCTGCTAAAAAAAAAAAAAGAGGCTACTTGCTTCAGCATTACCGCTTAAAACATGGATGCCACACTCAGACATCCCCATTCCCATGCCTTCATAAGGAATGCCTCTGCACATTTAATATTTTAATGCACTCAAAGTACAGTAGTAGTTTCATATTTGAAGGTCTTTAATTTGTTACAGTATTAATTGAACGATGGTCAGCTTAATGCTGCTATCCCTCTCCCTCCTTCCCCTCTCCATTTCTCAGGTTTTTGCTGAGTTTAATGGCGTTGCCAGTAAGAATCTTGAAGGACACTTCTATGAAGCCCTAGACCAACACACACCACGCTTCTTCGAGCTTTTCAAGTCCAAAAAAGGAAGTACAGGACAAAAACTGACAGACCTGATGCAGCATATCAACTGGGTGGTAAGGATTCTGTTATGTTCTTCCACATTTTGAGTAATTTACACTCCAGCATAATGGGTGGCGGCAATTCACCTCAGGCCTGTGTCCCATAGCAGTGCCACTGCCTAGCTCTCTGCTGTGTTGCTGCTGTGGAGAGCCAGACAGATGTTCTCTTGGTGATGATACCAATGATATGCACCATTGTTGTGTCAAATCCCAATATCCACAAAAACACAATCACAAAATGCACTCCAGACCTACAGAGGGCAACCACACACAAGAGGTGGGTGGAACCAAAGTAGCAGGAAGTGATCCCAGGGGGACCATATTCTGCTGCACACCAACTGGAAAGGCATGGCACAAAATGTTTGGTGGTACTTCAGTTGGCCCTTTCACCTGCTGCTGGAAACAAGGGAAGACCACAACTCCTAATCAGATCAGAGATGCAACTGGTAGGAGAAACCCACTCTAAATTGGGAATGATATATGTTGAGGTCATGCTTTTTTATGACTGTTTTGATTTGATTAGTTACAAAAAATGTAACATCTGTTTAAGTAAACCTTATTTAGTATGTAAATCATTACTTTAATTGTTTACTTGGTTAATTTTGAATGACTTTGTTTGTTTTAAAGTAATGGTAACATTTATTTTCTAGAAAAACTGTTTAGTTAAATGTTTAGTGTTTGCTTTCAAGACTAATGCCTGTTTTTCTGTTTCTTAAAGGTTATCAACCTATTTCACACCACTCTGCATAACTTTGTTTAAACCATAAACCACCAACCATCTTCAAGAAAATAAAAAACCAAAGAAAAAGTGGAAAATGAGTGGTTCCTTTGCATCCTTCGCATACTGATAAGGCAGTTTTTCAAGTTTGGGCAAAGTTGTGGTCAAAAAGAAGACAGAACTTGACAACCATAAATACACTAACTTCATCCCTTCAACCATTAAATAATGCTTTTTACAACACATATACAAGTTGTCCTGGACTGCTCATACCAACGTGTTTTTGTTCAATTTCAGCAGGTTTTTATGTGTCTCAGTCTGTCATTCTTAGTAACAAGAAAGTACAAAAATATGGTAGTTTACACATTTTAAGTGAGCGCTTTTTCTGCTCAATAAAATGCATGCAACGCGGCATTTAATGTGAAATGTAATTGAAATGTTGATATTAACCCTGTCCCTAATATAAGCCTGCAGTATCATGTGCAAGGTACTAGGATCTCTGAAGAATTCTGCTGCTGGGAATGACCATCTCAATGCAGAGCTACTTAAAGAGGTGTCTGATGCCATTGCTGAACCACTGACACATATATTTAATTTATCATTTAACAAAGGAATTGTGCCACAGGAATTGAAAATTGCCAAAATTCTCCCTGTTTACAAAGCTGAGGATCCTGCCATCTTTACCAATTACCGACCTGTTTCCATTTTATCCACTATTTCAAAGATTCTTGATAAAGTTATCATTCAACAGACTAATAAAGTATCTTGACGAAAATGAAATCTTATACAAACACTAATATGGTTTCAGGAAATCCCATTCTACGGGTATGGCTATTACACATTTTATTAAAGGGCTATACAGAGCAAAGGATAAGAAACAACTTTCAAGAGGAATTTTCAGACTGATGAAAAGCATTCGACACCGTGGATCATTATATTCTGTTACAAAAATTAAACCACCTGGGTCTTGATGATCAAGCGTTAGAGTGGTTCTCTAGTTATCTGGAACATAGACTGCAGTTTGTTGCATATAAGGGAGTAAATTCCCCATGTGACCAAATGTGGTGTCCCCCAGGGATCAATGATGGGACCTTTGTTGATCCTTTTATAGATTAATGATTTGGCTAATGTCTCAGGAGCAGATTTTTTTGACTATTCGACCGTACCCTAAGTCCTTTCCTAACCACTTTTCCTTAACCTCAATGGAAAAGGTCACGAGGTCAAGGAAAGATGAGAAGGAGACTTCATGAGGAGTTAGGAGAAGACGATGGCGGTGTTTAGAGAATCCGACTGCACTAACACTTAGTCTACGTCATCACGCCACGCCGAATATTGATGACGTCCAATGTCGTGGTGAAACTACAATTTTCCGAAGATGGACTACAAAAATCAGCTTTCTCACGAATACTAGGCGATTACAATGATTGGAAATGAAATTTAACAAAAAAGAATAATAGACCACGCCAGTCACAAAAGTGAAACAAAATGGTGATCACATTGAGAAAGGTTGATCATGCACCTGTCCATTCATATTTATAGACAAAATACCAATAGGTATGACTGAATGAAAACTGATAAATCATGGCACATTTACAACGTTGAGTGCTACAAAGCCACTACTGTACATGTTATTATTATGCTTTTAAAGCATACCTTTATTATTCAGATCTTATTCACATATACACAATCTATAAAATTGCTAAGAATTAAAAAAAAATAATAATAAAATTGGATGAATTGAGATCCTATGTCATTATTCTTCATTTTCAACGTATTGAACCGGAAAAGTCAACCATATTCAATATGGCATATTGTTGAGATTCATTTCCTGATTTTGATACATTAAACATATAATTAAATTAAGATGAAAACACATCAGTAACTTACACGAAGATCTGCGGGATTTGTCAGTCATTTTGTTCGTTTCTTCTCGTGACCGGTCGGCCTTATATGCTCCTACCGCAAGGAATTGTGGGACGGCATTACCCCCTTTCCTTTGGTAAAGGATGGTCCGGTGTATCCTATGCTAAAGGAGATACTAAAGGAAGCATTGAAGCTCCTTTCCTTAACAGTTAGAGAATTCCAACAGCTCTTATCATGGCGGCTACGATAACACTTCCGAGTCATTTCACTCAGTTAGGAAGGTTCCTGAGCACATTTGACTATTCGACCGCAGCCTCAGATAGGGTTGTCAAAAGTATCGACACTCAAAAAAGTATCGATACTAAAACGTATCAGGATACGATACTCATTTTAAAAAGTATCGATACCACACACACACACACACCAGCAGGCCCCTCCCCCTCTCACACACACACACACACCAGCAGGCCCCTCCCCCCCACACACACACACACAGCAGGCCCCTCCCCCTCACACACACACACACACACACACACACACACACAGCAGGCCACTCCCCTTGACACACACACACACACAGCAGCAGGCCCCTCCCCCTCACACACACACACAGCAGCAGGCCCCTCCCCCTCACATACACACACACACACACACAGCAGGCCCCTCCCCTTGACACACACACAGCAGCAGGCCCCTCCCCCTCACATACACACACACACAGCAGGCCCCTCCCCCTCACACACACACACACACACACAGCAGGCCCCTCACACACACACACACACACAGCAGCAGGCCCCTCCCCCTCACACACACACACACACATACACACACACACACACAGCAGCAGCAGGCCCCTCCCCCTTAATTGACACAGAGTCAGTGTACATAAGCATTAAGAGTTAATAAGTTTCCATAAATGTTGGTGAGTGTAAAGTGTTATTTTCTCTCTTGAAGTCCCAGAATGAAGCAGAGAAAAGTCGACCTGCAACCAAACAGCAACACACACAGCGACTCTACCTCTTTTTATCAAGCTTTCCTAATATTGTGCACAGCATACAACCTCTATATATTGTTCTAATTGTTCTTGTTTATTGTATTCATTTATGTTTTGCACTACCTCAGACCTGAAGCTTGTTATCATAGTTGTAGTTTATTTTTGCAGAACTGATGTTTATTATAAATATTTAACCTGTGGTTAGAGGATCCAGGATATGGAACTCACTTCTTCCTGACTTAGTCAACCTTTCTCGTTTATCATTTAAAAGATCTTTAAAAAACCTATTACTATTTCAATAACCTATTATAATTCTTGTTTCATTGCTATGTTGTGCCTTTGTTTTGTTTTTCTAGTTTCTTGCTCTGTATAATTCTATGTTCCTTGTTCTTTTTTATTTTTATGTTACATCAGGGAATCCCACTATTCAAGCCCCAGGAGGGTTTTTTGGGTTTTTTGTCTTTATTTTATTTCAATATGTATATGGAATATATAAATTGTATTGTTGTTGTTGTTATTATGTTATTTTATTTCTTTTAACACTGTGCCAAATAAATCAAATCAAATAAAAAAAAAAACTACAATCCAATTATGTAGGTTAATTTGAGTACTGCACACTCACAATAATTAAGTAAATCAAATCCAATTAATCTAAGTTAACATAAATTACTTTTTTAAGTAAAGTCAACTTATTATATTTTACAGTGCTGTTACTTCAAACAATATATCAAACTGACAGGAACGTGAATAAAATGGCTGCTGGTTTGTGTTGTTGACCTCAGTGATGAAGACATTGTATTTCCTGTGGCTGCTTCACAATAAAAGCCTCTTGTGTTCGTCCAGCTGAGGTGTTTTTTAATGTGAAGCAGCAGCAGGAAACGTGTGTGTTAGCATCAGCTGTAACTTAATGCAGCTCTGTTGGGCTGCAGGAGAGTGAACAGGAAACAGTGAGGCTGACACCAGCTGTTATCAGATTAAAGCTGTCACTATCTGTTGATCATTTCCTGTTTTCACGTCAGCAGAGCTCCAACTAACCATCATATTAACTACTGACAAACATATGTTTTGATGATTGTTTTATTTCTTTCTCTACTTTCTCTCTGTTTCATACCAACCCTGTTTAATTGTTGTCTGTAATCTGGTTCATGATGACCCTGACGGAGGCAACAAGTGGAAACACGTTGGTGTAAATAATGAAATAACCAGGAGAATCAAAGCTTGATGTTGGTGTGTGTGAGCAGTTTGTTCTCTGATGTACAGATTCACTACAGGTCATTAGAATAATAACACATCATGTTAAAGAGTGGTCCTACCTGAGCTCCACAGCAGCAGCAGCAGCAGCACCAGGTGATCCATGTTCATGTAGACGTCTCTCTGCTCTGACTGTCTCACTGCTTTTACTCACTGTATATCTGCGTACAGAAGGAGGAGGAGCTTCACTCCGTCACATCCTGCCTCTCTGTCCCTCCTATCAGCTCCACCTCTCCAGGTCCTTCTGCTGCTGTGTCCTATCTGTCCAATTACTGACAGACATATGTTTTTATAATTTTTTTTCAAGCAATTAACTTCATACCCACCCTGTTTAAATATTGTCTTCCTTCATCTAAAGTAATGTTTTTTTATATACAACAAATGTTGTTCTGATCACTACAAAGTGTTCCTCTTCACACTTTCCCCCTCTCCGTGGCTGGAGGTGAAGTTGTTCCACTCTGGCCTCACATGGAAAACATGTTAAGACAAATAACCAAAAAAAAAAAGCTGGTCTCTGCTTTTTCAAAACATTATTAATATGGACATTAAAGTCAACTTTTCAGTTGAAACTGCACCATTACAGAGATAAAATATTTATTTTGCACTGTGTAATGATTACACAGCTGACTGAAGTACTGAAGCTAATAATACTGCATAGTTAATGTACATTATAGTGCAGTTATTGTCAGTTTAGTTGTGTGTGTGTGTGTGTGTGTGTGTGTGTGTGTGTGTGTGTGGTCTAAAACAGAAATTAAAAACAGGAGAGACACTTTACTAATCCTACACTGAGCTTTCATGTTGTCACAAGAGTCAAAATGCATCCAAATGCTACTTCTTTTTCCACTTTCACTCATCTTTGCACCACATTCCTCTCTGTCTTCATTCATCTCTCTCCTCTCTGTGTGTCTCCTACTGTATATATATATATATATATATATAAGACTTGTTCTGGATCTCATTGATTATGCTGAATTCTGTGTGTCTCCTGTATATATATATATACATATATAGACATATATCTAATAACATAAGACTTGTTCTGGATCTCATTGATTATGCTGAATTCTGCCCTGATGACAGCTTTATTTTATTTTTGGACTTTCGCAAATCGTTCGACACCATTGAACACAAATTTATGTTCCAGGCTCTACAGAAATTCAGTTTTGGTAAGTACTTTTGTTCTGCAATTGAAACTATATATAAGAAAGCGAATTGCTCAATTAAATTGCATACAGGTACTTCTCCACGTTTTGATTTAAATCGTGGAATCAGACAGGGCTGCCCTGTGTGACCATATTTATTTTTGCTATGTGCCCAACTGCTCTCTGACTTTATCAAGCAGAGCCCCATCAAAGGGATATCTAGAGCAGACAGGGAAATAGTCACCAGCCAACTGGCAGATGACACCTCCTTATTCCTAAAAAATGCCTCACAAATTTAAATTGCTGTTAACCAAATTTCAAAATATGGAAAAATAAAATTCATTATATCAAAAAATCAACTTTAATGAATTCCTATGAAAACGGAGGTTTTAATTTTCTTGATTTTTCCACCCTGTATAATACATTCAGAATCAACTGGATCAGGCAATTTATTAGAAACCCCACATCAATCGGGAACTTCATTCCCAACTACATGTTTTCCAAAGTCATGACATTGACAATGACATTTTCCTCCCTCAATAACCCGTTCTAAATATGAGGGGATAGATTATTTTTTTTCATCTATTATCATATTTTAGATTTCTCCTGCGTACTGCTGCTTACTTGTGCAATGATAGTATGTTGAAGTCTGTTCGTTTTTTAAGATTGTATATTTTCTTAAGTCTATATATTCTGCTATTTACACTATTTTTTATATTTACAGAATTTCCCTCCGGGGATCAATAAAGTACTTCTGATTCTGATTATGGAGCGCATATATTTTTCACAGATAACCTGCTTTAATTACTGTGTCAAAGTCCCGATCGTCGGCTGTTTCTCTTTGGTTTAACATGGATTATTATTATTATTATTATTATTATTATTATGGAGATGTTAACGCTGCAGGTCACAGCGATCCATGACCACAGATCCCTCTCTCCGGAGAAAAAACATGTGGGAAATCCTTCAGAATAAGTCAGGTGTGGTGCATATTTGATCCTGTATGTGATGTTTAATTGGGACAACAAGTTAGGTGTGGCTAATAAACTGATGCGTAAAAATGATGTTGGCTGCTCTAACGGTCTTTAGAAGGAGTGTGTGTGGAGGGACCTTCTGCCATGGTGCAGCTCTCTGGTCCGGCTGGTTAACAGCCACAGTGACTCCTTGTTGCTGATCCCAGACCTGAGGCACTAGAAAGCAGATTTTCCTGCCTCCACCTCAGAGATCACCACGTCCACCTCGCTGCAGTGGCAGGAAGTTGATCAGCGGGCATGCCGGTGATTTATATGTCATGTATTGTCATTGCATGTCATGGACCTGGTGGTAAATGGACCTGCACTTATATAGCGCTTTTCTAGTGGCTCTGATAGATAGATAGATAGATAGATAGATAGATAGATAGATAGATAGATAGATAGATAGATAGATAGATAGATAGACGGATAGATAGATAGATAGATAGATAGATTACAGTGTAGCAGCAACATTACACACAGAGACAACAACAACACAATTAAATAAAAGAACAACCTAGGCATACTTCAAGCAATAAAATATAAAATACAATAAAAAATAAAGTGTCTAAAGAAGGAGTATGTATTAAGGAGTAGAATTCCAGTGCATAATAAATATGAATATGCAGAATAAAAATGTTTGTTCATTGCACCTTATTTGTTTCATGGCACCGTGTGCATAGAAAAACACATAAAGTGCATAACGACGGTATGTAATGACCACTCTTTGTGACCACTCAAAGCTCTTCACACTACAGACTGACTCATTCACCTGTTCACACACACATTCATACTGGTGGCAGAGGCTCCACTAAACAGGGCCACCTGCCACCACTGGGAATTCATTCTCACACCGATGAGCAGTTTGGGGTTCAGTATCTTGCTCAAGGATACTTGGACATGTAGGCTGCCATGGTCGGGGATCGAACCACCAACCCTCCGACCAGAAGACGACCCGCTCTACCAACTGAGCCACAGCTGCCCCGTCTGCGTATTCATTTGCCGGAGGAGGCGGGGCGTGGCTGGTGGCTCCTGCATGTGCGCTCGATTCCATGCTGGTTGGGATGTATCAAGGAAAGGTGCTGAACCTGGCGTAAGCACAGTTTGATACATGTGGAGGTGAGTTTGCGTACTTTTCTAGTTTTGGGAGTACGCCATCTTTCAGTATGAAAGCTACGCACTCTTTGATAAACGAGGCCCCTGGTCTTTGGTTTATAAACATAACTTCACCCCACATAGATATTACATTTGGAATAACAGGGACATACTATACAAACACAAATCACTTTTTATAGAGAACTGGTTCAATCATGACATAAATTTAGTCAGTCAGCTTTTTAGTCTGAACGGCACATAGTGGTCATAGTAATAATGATGACGCTGTGGAGGAATTCTCAGAAACGTTTATATGTTTTTTTATATGTAATTAATAACTATTAATAATAATATATATTATATAAATTAATATTAATGCAGAAAAATCTTCATGAAATATGTTGATATGATTTTTGAATTTTGAGACAGAAATGAAAGAATGCTTATAACAGAAGAAGAACATGTACTTGGCCATTAAAGCTGAATCAGATTAAAACTTAAAATTGAATCTTGATCTCTTGTAATCACATTTGTTTTTTAACATCGTAATATATATTTATGCTCTGATTAAAAACCTATTCTCTGTTTAAAAGTGTCTCAAAATGTTACTTCAAACAATATATCAAACTGACAGGAACGTGAATAAAATGGCTGCTGGTTTGTTTTGTTGACCTCAGTGATGAAGACATTGTATTTCCTGTGGCTGCTTCACAATAAAAGCCTCTTGTGTTCGTCCAGCTGAGGTGTGTTTTAATGTGAAGCAGCAGCAGGAAACGTGTGTGTTAGCATCAGCTGTAACTTAATGCAGCTCTGTTGGGCTGCAGGAGACTGAACAGGAAACAGTGAGGCTGACATCAGCTGTTATCAGATTAAAGCTGTCACTATCTGTTGATCATTTCCTGTTTTCACGTCAGCAGAGCTCCAACTAACCATCATATTAATTACTGACAAACATATGTTTTGATGATTGTTTTATTTCTTTCTCTACTTTCTCTCTGTTTCATACCAACCCTGTTTAAATGTTGTCTGTAATCTGGTTCATGATGACCCTGATGGAGGCAACAAGTCGAAACACGTTGGTCTAAATCAGGGGTCTCAAACTCAAATTACCTGGGGGCCGCTGGAGGCAGTATCAAAATGACCAAAGAAAGACACAAAATTACTAACAAAAGGACACAAAATTACAAAAAAAAACCAAAAAATTACTGAAAAACACAAAATTACTTTAAAACGACATAAAATTACAAAAAAAGGCACAAAATGACCAAAAAATATACACAAATTGTCAGAAAAATACACAGAATAACAGAAAAAAACTAAATTACTTAAAAAAAAAAAATATTACCAAAAAACCCACAAAATAACCAAAAAAGACACAAAATTATTAAAAAAGACACAATTATTAAAAAAGACACAAAATTATTAAAAAAAGACACACAAATATTAAAAAAGACACACAATTATTAAAAAAGACAAAATTATTAAAAAAGACACACAAATATTGAAAAAAGACACACAAATATTAAAAAAGACACACAATTATTAAAAAAGACAAAATTATTAAAAAAGACACACAAATATTGAAAAGACACAAAATAATTTTAAAAAGACACAAAATTATTTAAAAAAAAACACAAAATAAACAAAAAAAGACAGAAACTTATTGAAAAAGACACACAATTATTAAAAGAGACACACAATTATTTAATGAAGACACACAAATATTGAAAAGACACAAAATTATTAAAAAAGACACAAAATTATTAAAAAAGAAACAATATTATTAAAAAAGACACGATTAATAAAAAAGAGAAAAAAATATTTTTAAAAAACCCACAAAATTATTTAAAAAGACAAACAAATATTAAAAAAGACACACAATAATTAAAAAAGACAAAAAATTATGTAAAAAAGACACAAATTTATTAAAAAAAGACACACAGATATTAAAAAAGACACACAAATATTATAAAAGACACAAAATTACAAAAAAGACACAAACTTATTGAAAAAGACACACAATTATTAAAAAAGACAAAATTATTAAAAAAGACACAAATTTATTAAAAAAAGACACACAGATATTAAAAAAGACACACAATTATTAAAAAAGACACAAAATTATTAAAAAAGCCACAAATTTATTAAAAAAGACAAAATTATTAAAAAAGACATAACATTATTTAAGAAAGACACAAAATTATTAAAAAAAGAAACAAACTTATTGAAAAAGACACACAATTATTAAAAAAGACAAAATTATTAAAAAAGACATAACATTATTTAAGAAAACACAAAATTACCAAGAAAGACACAAAATTATTTAAAAAGACACAAAATTATTAAAAAAGACACAAAATTACAAAAAAAGTAAATAAAGGGACCTTCCACACACAACACGGTAAAGTGCCATTCATATAAAACTCACATTAAACTTTCATATCAAGGTGGGGGCCACAAAATATCGTCCCGAGGGCCACAATTGGCCCGCAGGCCGCCAGTTTGAGATCCAGGCTAGAGTCTGTGTAGAAGTGACACAGAGGGGAGTTGTGGTATTGAGTTCCCGCCCAAACACTGACGTGAAAAGAAGCTGAAGACAGATGACTGATAACAGGACTGTGGTTTGTGTTAGCGTGACAACCAGGGCAGGCTGAGACGCTCCAATCAGATTAAAGCTGTCACTGTCAGCTGATCAGGGTGTGTGTGTGTGTGTGTGTGTGTGTGTGTGTGTGTGCGCGTGTGTGTGGTCTAAAATAGAAATTAAATACAGGAGAGACACTTTACTAATCCTACACTGAGCTTTCATGTTGTCACAAGAGTCAAAATGCTTTTTTCTACTTTCACTCATCTTTGCACCACATTATTATTATTATTATTATTATTATTATTATTATTAATAATATAATTATTATTATTTTTATTTTGCTCATGTATGCATGCAGCGTTTAATCATGAATTTAAATTTAAATTTAAATAATAGCGCACACGTGCACAAAATGTAGCTAATCTTTTTTTTTACTGTCATCTAAGCCAAAAGAAAGAGCAGACAAGTTGTGCTGAAGTGACAGAGGTTCTTTCAGCAGGGCTGAAGTGTGTTTCTATGACGATACCTGGGAAGCATGCAATGAAAGTACCTCATTTTACCACATCTGAATAGTGACCAACATGTATTAATGAGGAAATCTAAAGTTTAGATCACTGTGGATGTGTCCAGGACACTCAGGACGTGAGTGAGGGAGGATCAGATGGAGGCTCAGGGAGCCAGGAGGAACTGTCAGCTGCACACCTGTCAGCTGCACACCTGTCAGCTGCACACCTGTCAGCTGCACACCTGTCAGCTGCACATCTGTCAGCTGCACACCTGTCAGCTGCACATCTGTCAGCTGCACATCTGTCAGCTGCACATCCGTCAGCTGCACATCCGTCAGCTGCACACCTGTCAGCTGCACATCTGTCAGCTGCACACCTGTCAGCTGCACACCTGTCAGCTGCACATCTGTCAGCTGCACACCTGTCAGCTGCACACCTGTCAGCTGCACATCTGTCAGCTGCACATCCGTCAGCTGCACATCCGTCAGCTGCACACCTGTCAGCTGCACATCTGTCAGCTGCACATCTGTCAGCTGCACATCTGTCAGCTGCACACCTGTCAGCTGCACATCTGTCAGCTGCACACCTGTCAGCTGCACATCTGTCAGCAGCTGTGCTCCATGCAGATATTTCTCAAACTTTATTTTGTAGGCCAGGGGTCTCAAACTCAAATTACCTGGGGGCCGCTGGAGGCAGTATCAAAATTACCAAAAAAAGACACAAAATTACAAAAAAAAGACAAAAATACCAAAAAAGACAAAATTACTAAAAAAAAAGACACAAAATGACAGAAAAAACCCTAAATTACTTTAAAAAGACACAAAAATTATTTTTATAAAAAGACACAAAATTACCAAAAAAAGACACAAAATTACCAAAAAGTAATTAAAGGGACCTTCCACACACAACACGGTAAAGTGCCATTCATATAAAACTCACATTAAACTTTCATATCAAGGTGGGGGCCACAAAATATCGTCAGGAGGACCACAATTGGCCCGCGGGCCGCCAGTTTGAGCCCCCTGTTGTAGGCTAAAGGAGATTGGTATCACAAGCGTTTTTCGGGTTAAAGACAGCAACACATTTGGTGTTTAGCCAACAGAGATGATGTCCGTGTTAATTTACACAGAGAGCAGGGAAGTGGAATCAGATCTCTAGATCTCAGCCAGACTGAGAGCTGATCACATGACCACATGTTACTGCTAAAAGGAAACAGGGTCAAAGACAGGAAGTGAACCATATCTGTCTCTATATTACTGCTAAAAGGAAAAAGGCTCAAAGACAGGAAGTGAACCATATCTGTCTCTATATTACTGCTAAAAGGAAACAGGCTCAAAGACAGGAAGTGAACCATATCTGTCTCTATATTACTGCAGTTGTCCAGGAGAAGTCTCCATCCTGTCCAACTGTCTCTGATTAACTCTTCTGCTCTGAAATGTTTTTCTTCCACTTCCTCCAGGCAGCTCGACCACTAATTAACCCTCTGGGCTCTATTGTCGTGGCGTCCTGATCACATCACGTGACCTTTAACAAAAAAACATCCAACATTGACATTCCTAGTCATGTAAAACCAAAGATATGATACTTTTAATTTGATAGTACAGAAATAATTGAGCGTTGGTGGAGCTCTCCGTGTCATTTTGCACATAGTTTGTTTTGAAGAGTTGCAGCTAACAAGGAAAAAAAGCCAATAAATAAACATGTTTTTATGGGACTTTTTTGTGTATACTTTTATTATATTTACATTTTACCTTTTTATATGTTCATATTTGCATCCTATGTTTATATTTTCAAGTTCCAAAACAGTTCATTGAGCATATTTCTGGTTTTTATTGTAGTAAACAGTATAATTTTTCAACTCGGGTTTCATGATTTTTGTGTATTTTTGGGCTCAATATGTTGATAAAGTAGGTTAAAGAGAAAAATAACTGTCAGATCATAAAGGTGAAGAAAAAATGGATCAGAAAAAAGGGTCAGACCCCAGAGGGTTAAAGAGACAAGGACGCCCACCCAGCCCTTATTCTTATTTTGAAAGCTACATGTGTTTGCTTTTATTTTGAAGGCGGGTCTAACACATTCCTACCGTAATGTTAATAAACACTGTTTTATTACACTTAGTATGTTTTATTTAAGGCATCATATTTTGACAGACTTCTTGTAAATTCTGCCGTGGACTCTGTTAACCCATCCATGTGCTCTTATTTTGAAAGCTACATGTGTTTTCTTTTATTTTGAAGGCGGGTCTAACACGTTCCTATCTTAATGCTTAGTAACAACTATAGTTAACTACAGTTCCAACATTCTCCCAGTCGGCAGCATCCTTGTTCTATATGTTGACACTCACTCAAATATATCTAGATATCATTGATTTCTATTGTTGATATTGATCACTTATCAAATTGTTTTTTGTTCCAGCTTCTAAAATGTAAACATCTGCACATTTAGTGTTTAAAATGATTGTAAACTGAATAGCTTTCAGGATGTTTCCTGTGATGTTTCTTTCTTTCTTTATGAGATGTTGGAGAGGGAAGAACTGGCTGGTGAACCCTGAAATATCTGCTTTATGGGGTAAAATAATAGTTCCTCCTCTGGTGGAACAAAAAGACATTTAGCAAGGTGTCCTGACATTTACCTGCTCACTCTCAGGCTTTGTGTCCGTCACAGTGGACAGGAATAGGTCATTACATTCTTTTTAAGGGTTTTTCTGCAGCTCTTCCTGATGACGTAACTGGGAAAAACTGCACATTTTCTGTTGTTTTATTCTGCGTTCAAATAACTTTCAAACATTTCCTGTTCTATGTTGTAGTGGGTTTGATCAATGCAGTGCAAGTTTTGTGCTCTGATGAATATTAAGAAATAAAGAACTGAAATAGTTGGATCAAACAACATGTGGAAATTATATAAATTGTTACAAAATACATATTTAGGTGATTAAACATAAAGTAAACATTGGTGTAAGTAAGTAAGTAAGTAAGTAAGTAAACTTTATTTATATAGCACCTTTCACAGACAGAAGTCACAAAGTGCTTCACATAGAAATCATACACATAACATAAAAATGTACATACAAGTTTTAAAAGACCAAAACAACAGCAATTTAAACAACCATAACAGTCCCAAAACAATTAATCAAAAGCCTGAACAAATAAAAATGTCTTCAGTTGGCTTCTAAAAGTGACAACAGAATCTAGTGAGCGCAGTGAGGGAGGGAGGCTGTTCCAAAGCTTGGGAGCGACAGCCTGGAAAGCTCGATCACCTCTGGTTTGAAAACGGGTGCGTGGAACCATGAGCAGATTCTGATCTGTAGACCTCAGAGCCCGAGTGGGGGTGTAGGGCTGTATCAGGTCACATATGTAGGGTGGAGCCTGGCCATGTAAGGCTCTGAATGTTAAAACCAGAATTTTAAAATTTATTCTATAGGAGACAGGGAGCCAATGTAAGGCTTTAAGAACAGGGGAAATGTGAGACCACTTATGCGTGCGGGTCAGAATTCTCGCTGCAGAGTTCTGAACTAATTGCAGACATGACAGCTCATTTTTGTTCAGACATGAAAACAAACTATTGCAGTAGTCTAGCCGAGAAGACACAAATGCATGGATAATGATTTCTAGGTCATTATGCGACACCATTTTTCTGAGTTTAGAGATTTTTCTCAGTTGAAAAAAGCAATTTCTTGTGAGCTGTTTGCAATGCTTTACTAGGGACATGTCTTTGTCAAATATGACGCCCAGGTTTCTCAGGGTGGGTTTAGTTGACTGGCTTAAATCACCCAAGTACTTGTTAATATCTGGAATTAAGTCCTCCGGGGCAACAACCAGGGTTTCAGTTTTATCAGGATTTAGCTGTAAAGAATTTTCACACAGCCATTGTTTCACTTCCACTAAGCACTGGACTAAGGAGTCAAGCTTCTGGACCTCCGTAGGCTTAAAGGAACAGTAAAGCTGTATATCATCGGCAAACAGGTGGAAAGAAACATTGCTAAACCTTTGGATGACCTTACCCAAGGGGATCAAATACAGCAGAAATAATATAGGGCCCAAAACGGAACCTTGGGGGACACCACATAACAGGTCCGCTGAATCAGACCTTATTTGGTTGGCTGAGACACTAAAACTACGACCAGTTAAATAGGAGGAGAACCAATTTAGAACTAGCCCTGACAGTCCTACTAGGTCCCTCAATCTTCTCAGCAGGATGCTGTGATCAACTATGTCTATGAGGACAGATCCAGGAGAACTAAAACAGAACATTTACCAGAGTCAGCAGACATCATAATGTCGCTGAACACTTTCAGTAAAGCCGTTTCCGTAGAGTGGAGTTTGCGGAACCCAGACTGGAATGTCTCATGGATGTTATTTTGATCCAGAATAGATGACAACTGTTCAGAGACCACCATCTCTAAGACTTTGGACAAGAACGGGAGCTTGGAAATAGGCCTGAAATGTTTTAGGTCTGTCGGGTCTAAGTCTACTTTTTTGAGTAGAGGCTCCACTATAGCATGTTTAAAAGCACTGGAAACACACCAGTGGAGAGAGAGAGATTCACCATTTTAGTATCCCAGGGGCCAATTATATTGAACACAGAACCAAAAAGCCTGCAAGGAAGGACATCGGATGAACAAGAGGAGGGCTTCATTTTAGTCACCAGCGCAGGAATATCATCAAGGGTCACAGACTCAAACGAGGACCACACGTTGGAGACAGGCTCTGTGCCAGCAGGGGAATCACACAACAGGGATCTTATCCTTAATTGACTTAATTTTGTTCATGAAAAATCTTAAAAAATCATTGCTATCAGCATCACAGGAAACAGGGAGAACTGGAGCAGTAGGATAGACAAGACAATTTATAGTGTCGAACAACACTTTAGGGTTTCTCTTGTTTGCCATGACCAACTGACGGATATAGTCAGATCTGGCATTCTCCACCATCTCATTGTATGAGGACATGAGATCCCTGAGATAAAGCCTGTGCACCTCAAGGTTTGTGGATTTCCACAGACGCTCAGTCTTTCGACAAAGTCTCCTGAGATTTGAGATGCGTTCATTGATCCAAGGGCACCTTTTCTTCTGAGTTGACACACTGGATTTGACAGGAGCCACCTGATCCATGATTTTTACACAGTGATCGTCAAAACAAAGCATGAGATTGTCCACATCAAGGCAGTCCGTGAACAAGAGAGGGTCAAACAGGGAGGAAAACCTGTCTGCAGTATTAGCAGAGATAACACGTCTCTGGGACCTCACTTTTGGAGACCTGGGCTCAGGGCGGAACAGCAGATCAAACAAAACAATACTATGATCACTCACATGGACATCATTCACAGACATATTAGAGATGTCCAGGCCAAGTGTAAAAACTAAGTCCAAAATGTGGCTTTTATTGTGAGTGGGCTTAGAGACATGTTGTTCAAAATTAAAAGCTTCAGTCAGCGATAAAAGTTCCATTGCAGAATGGAATGAGCTGTCATCAATATGAAGGTTAAAATCCCCAAGGATTAAAACAGATTCCAACTTTAATATAGAAGATAAAAAGTCACTAAAATCCTTTAGAAAGACAGCAGCGGGGCCAGGAGGACGGTAGATTAAAACACAGTAGAAAGGGTTTGAAGAGCCCACTTTAATCATCAGTGATTCAAATGAGGTGAATTCTTGGGCTGAAATCACTTGGCAGGTGGAATTTTCTTTATAGACAAAGGCAAGCCCTCCACCACGACGAGAGGGGCGGGGCTTCCTAACAGCAGAGCAGCCAACTGGGCAGAGTTCATTTAGATGAATAAACTCTTCCTGTCTCTGCCATGTCTCTGAAAGGCACATAATATCCAGCTTTTCACGTGTACAAAGCTCATTCAAGGAAAATGATTTGTTTGCAATTGAACGGCATTTAGTAGGCCGATATGAATCACCAGTGCAGAGGCCGTGTCCACAGAGCACAGTGGGATTGGTCGCAGTAAACTGAAATCCACCCCACGTTTTCCAGGCTGCCCCAGAGCTCCGGGGCTGCAGTTTAAAGGTCCTGGTACGCCGCTCTTCTGATGACGAGACAGATGACGCAGCATGTGCGCGCCAGAACGAGCCGCAGTCCACAGGCTTGGAATCGAGCCATCAGCCCCCGTCCCGGAATAAACAAACTGCCGCTGTAAACGCCAAAGAGGAGTGCCTTGGCTTCTAGCCTGGCGAAGGTATGCCTTGACTCGGACAAGCACTCCTAGCGCGTCTCTTCTTAGGAGTGCATGAAGATCTCCAAAGAAAGTCCGGTATAGACGCCAAAGTGGACGAGCGAGAGCTGGACCTCTGGCCTCCAAAGGTGCGTTTTAGAAAGACATCGTGAGATACTTTGATCTCAAGCAGTGACAGCCGATCGTAGATAATTGTCTGGGCTGACAGGTCAATACAATAGTAGCCAACTAATGAACAGAAAATCACAAATAAAGCTGACAGACGGAGCGCCGAGCACAGTGCTGGCGCCATCTTGACAGTCATTACCTGGTGTAACAAACCTTTAATCATTTGTTGGTATTTTATATTTAAGTGTAATCACCCATCAACTGTTTAGTGTTGATGATGTAATAAACCTTTAAACTGATAGAACCGATGGTGTAATAAACCTTTAAACTGGTAGAACTGATGGTGTAATAAACCTTTAAACTGATAGAACTGATGGTGTAATAAACCTTTAAACTGATAGAACTGATGGTGTAATAAACCTTTAAACTGGTAGAACTGATGGTGTAATAAACCTTTAAACTGATAGAACCGATGGTGTAATAAACCTTTAAACTGATAGAACCGATGGTGTAATAAACCTTTAAACTGATAGAACTGATGGTGTAATAAACCTTTAAACTGATAGAACTGATGGTGTAATAAACCTTTAAACTGATAGAACCGATGGTGTAATAAACCTTTAAACTGATAGAACCGATGGTGTAATAAACCTTTAAACTGATAGAACTGATGGTGTAATAAACCTTTAAACTGGTAGAACTGATGGTGTAATAAACCTTTAAACTGATAGAACTGATGGTGTAATAAACCTTTAAACTGGTAGAACTGATGGTGTAATAAACCTTTAAACTGGTAGAACTGATGGTGTAATAAACCTTTAAACTGATAGAACTGATGGTGTAATAAACCTTTAAACTGATAGAACTGATGGTGTAATAAACCTTTAAACTGATAGAACTGATGGTGTAATAAACCTTTAAACTGATAGAACTGATGGTGTAATAAACCTTTAAAGACTAACAGCTTCATCAGAATCAGGCTGATTTCTGGAGGGAAATTCTTTCGTTAGAAACTTCCTGCTTTGTCAATAATTAAATCTTAGTATTTTAATTTGGGTGGAGTAAAATTTTAAATTGTAAATGATAAAACAAGTGTAACTTATTTCAGAAAGTGTTGCTTGGGTGATTTAGTTGCAGTTCTGCAGCCGTCCAGTAGGGGCGCTGTGGTGAGATACAAGAGGTCAGAACTGCAGGTCTGAACCTCCTGCAGTTCTACATCCATCCACTAGGGCAGGGGCTCAAACTGGCGGCCCCCGGGCCAATTGTGGCCCTCGGGATGATATTTTGTGGCCCCCACCTTGATATGAAAGTTTAATGTGAGTTTTACATGAATGGCACTTTACCATGTTGTGTGCGGAAGGTCCCTTTAATTACTGTTTTTGGTAATTTTGTGTCTTTTTAAAATAATTTTGTGTCTTGTGGTTATTCTGTGTCTTCTTTTGTGGGTTTTTTTGGAATTTTGTGTCTTTTTTTGTCATTTTGTGTCTTTTTTGGTAATTCTGTGTCTTTTTTTGTGTGGTAATTTTGTTGGTTTATTAGTAATTTTCTGTCTGTTTTTGGTAATTTTCTGTCCTTTTAAAATAATTTGTGTCTTTTTTTTAGGAATTTTGTGTCTTTTTTAATAATTTAGTGTGTTTTTTGGTCATTTTGTGTCTTTTTTAAGTAATTTAGGGTTTTTTCTGTCATTTTGTGTCTTTTTAAATAATTTGTGTCTTTTTTTGGAATTTTGTGTCTTTTTTAAATAATTTAGTGTCTTTTTTTGGTCATTTTGTGTCTTTTCCAGTAATTTAGGGGTTTTTTCTGTCATTTAGTGTCTTTTTTTAGTCACTGTGTGTCTGTCTTTAGTAACTTTGTGTGTGTTTTTAGTAACTTTGTGTCTGTCTTTAGTAACTGTGTGTCTGTTTTTAGTAACTTTGTGTCTGTTTTTAGTAACTGTGTGTCTGTTTTTAGTAACTTTGTGTCTGTTTTTAGTAACTTTGTGTCTGTTTTTAGTAACTTTGTGTCTGTTTTTAGTAACTTTGTGTCTGTTTTTAGTAACTTTGTGTGTGTTTTTAGTAACTTTGTGTGTGTTTTTAGTAACTGTGTGTCTGTTTTTAGTAACTTTGTGTGTGTTTTTAGTAACTTTGTGTCTGTTTTTAGTAACTGTGTGTCTGTTTTTAGTGACTGTGTGTCTGTTTTATTTGCAGAGTTCAGTTGATTGTCTGTTGTTCATTTATGCTAAATTGGTGGTTTTAAATCATTTCTTCCAGGTGAAAGCAGATTTTTTTTTCATTTTTTGTCAGCCTAGTTGGGACACATATTTTTAGATTCATATATTTATTTTGATCTTTTACAGAGACCTTATTTTTTTCCAAGTCAACCTGAAGGACTCAGTGTGTCTGTCTGACTGAAGCCTCAGTCGCTTATTTTATTGATTTTAACTCCTATTTTCTTCTTTTTCATTCCAGATGGGACATTGCAAAAAATGAGGGACTTCAACAAAGACCTGGATGAAGGACCTTTCCTCCTTCTATATCCAGATGGCTCTGAAGTCATTAATATCCCTGGGACACAAAGGCCGTTTAGTCTGCAAACAGACAAGGCAGAAACTGGCAGGCCATATCAGCGGATCACCATTTTCATCTGCTCAAAGAAAGACTTCGAGGAAGGTAAACTGTGTTGGTATGACTTAGTTGTGTACAGTGCAAATATGTCTTGACTTGCTGTATGGCCATATGTTGGTCATTCAGGAATCTGCTATTTATTGTTTGTTTGAATCTTTATTTATTCATCAAAAATCTGGTTCTGTTTCATAAGGGAGTTTCTCTGAGCTGATCTACCTTGAAACGGAAAAATCTTAATTTTCTATTCCGGAACAGTGGAGTAATTTGTTGATGGCGCAAAATGTCAGTCATCACTTAAAGAATTATATGACACATTTTTTGCTTCACTGATTAAAAAAACAAAACAAACACTGCACCTAGTGTTGTTTAAAAAATCAAACAATCCTCTAGATCAGACTGGAAGCCTGTGTCTGTCCTTGCTCCACAAGGACACTGAAATGCAAGTAAATTCAGGAATGAAAAATGTCTGAAATATATATCAGTAATGTAATGATATTTAGCATATAATCATTACAAAACAAATGTTAAAAGTGTTTCAGATTCAGCACAGTCATGTGGAGGTGTTGATGAAAAGTTCAAATATATTTGGTGTTTTTGTTTTGGAATCACTTTTGAAGAGTGATATAGATTTTGATGAAGAGCTCGCTTTTGCAAAAGATGACATGTTTTATGGCTTTTATTTGTGTGTGGAATGTTGATACACAAGGCCTTCGTTACGCTAACTGTTTTAAAAAATAGTGACTAGATAGGCAACAACAGCCTATACAATCACCAAAGTAAATATTATTCTATAATTAGCTAGTAACTTTTAAGAGGTTTTACTTACCTTTCTGAAAAAAAATGCACTTTCCCTCACTTTCGGATTAATAGTCAAACTGTCTTTTGAAATAGGCCCTTGGATTTTTTATTAGTTGCTCCCTACTGTGTTTTTTAGCATTCATGTTCATATTTTGTTAACCAGATTGCCGTTATCTTAAGCATTTTCTCTAGGTGTTTGCTTCCCTTTTTAGCAATTATCATTGAGGTGAGCTACATTTATTTTCATGTTTTACAGTTGGAGAATTGCCAGACACGTCTGACTCGGAGACTGTGATAAAATCAAGACAGTTTGATCTAGCTGATACACTGGTGAGTGCAATTCAAAACAGATTTGGGTGATCATTTTTGTGATTAACCTGCCCTCAACCTGTGTGGGTTTTTGACATCGGTCTATCGGTACTAAACAAATAATTATGTCTTTACTACAGCCATTTGAACCTCTTAACAATAGCAGTCCTGTAAACGAAGAGCCTGACAAGGTGTAAGTAGTTTTTACTGCATTTGCATACAAATGTATTTGCTATCGACATAGCTTTGTAACTTGTGGTTATTGTAGCATGTACTATACGTAAATGCATTGCTACTCCAATATCTAAATGTTTGTTTGGTTTTGCAATGTCACCAATATATTTTGGAGTACACTATGATTTATGTTTTTATGCCCTCTTAGGAAAGGTGCTGCTGGGGGGCTGTCATGCAGTACTGAAGTACAACAGGTAATGGAGTATTAGTATTATATAGTTACATGGAGTCCTCATTGTCCCATGACTTTAGGTAACAAAACAATAGCTAAATGTGTACATAGACACCATTAATGTAAATATTGCATTAATAATTCATTATGCATTAATCCCTATAGTCATATAAACAGGTACATTCCATTTAATTATCAGTACCTGTTGTTTTGAGAGCTGTGAGGCAGAGATGCATGATGCTTTGTGAACACAATTTGTCTATAAGAGCATTTTGTAATTGCAGGGTTGTGTATTTGATTAGTTTTGAGGGAGGGAGTGACCTGTAGCGT
Source organism: Centropristis striata (assembly GCF_030273125.1). Classification (NCBI taxonomy): domain Eukaryota; kingdom Metazoa; phylum Chordata; class Actinopteri; order Perciformes; family Serranidae; genus Centropristis; species Centropristis striata. The sequence continues at coordinate 630,915 of NW_026739041.1, forward strand.
CCACCTCCATTGTTTTCACTGAGCAACTCGTATCTCTGCCTCATGGCTCTCAAAACAACAGGCACTGGGAATATACCTACTCACATGACTATAGGGATTATTACAAGAAGCAAATTTGCCAAAATGTTGAATGATCCCTTTTAAGTAATCCATAGAGTTAGTTACATAATTATGTTGCCATTTGATTGAATATTTAGCCTATTTCTACATTTCTTAATTCTCAGACTATACACTTGGATGAGGTAGATACTTATCCAGGTACCTCCGGATGTGTTGATGCCCAGAGCTCCTGTTACAGGTGTGTTTTGTCTTATTATATATACAGTGGTGGACAAAATATCAAAAACGCAACATTATGGAGGGGTAAACACATTTCTCTCCTGACAAAGATTAGATGTTTTTTCAGTTTAAGCTAAACATCGGGCCAACCATTTGATTGGGCAAATTTGTGCTAATCTACTGCACGTTTATGCATTTATATTGTGTGCACATAATGTCTTCATTTTGCAGAAACTACACCAACCTTTTTTTTACCAATTGTCATTGACGATGACGAGGATGAGGATGAAGTTGTCATTCCTGAGGAAAGAAATGACATGCCCTCAGAAGAATCTGAGTGAGTCATATAGACATAAGTAGAAAATTAGGCAGCTCTCTATTCTGTCCAAAATTAAATTATACAAAAGTGAGAAGTCACTGAAATGAACACCAATCTGACTTTCTTTTTCTGTAACTGCTTGGATCAGGTCTAGTTGTTGAGATGTGTGTTTGAAAAGAGTCCATTGGAATTAAGTTACTAAAAATAAAAAGTTGCTCATTGTTTTAGAGACTGACTCATCAGTGTCTCGTGTCAATGAAGTGTCAGGATATAGTTTATAAATATGGAATGAAAGACTTTTGTTTAGTAAAGTAGCTACTGGACTTTGATTTCATTTTTAAAGTCTAAAGTAAGTTTCTCACTTTTTCTAGATCCACAAGTGCGCAGGAAATCATTGCAAATTTGGCACTTGCAATTGATCACAAGCAAGTCAGCAGGTTTAACATTTGGAGGTCTGATGTATGGGATGGAGCTGTGAGAGGACTCCGAAAACAGCGACATCTTTGTTAAGTTTACTGCCGATGCAGGGTCCTTTGAAGGAGGCTTGGACACAGGTGGAGCCAGGCCAGAATTCCTTACTCTTCTGATGGAGCATCTAAGAAATCGCCCCATCTTGGATGGACCTCCAGAGAGGAGATACCTTGTGTACAATTCCACAGGTGCTTTTTTTTTTTTTTCTTTACATAATTTTAAAATGTTAAGCTTTACATAATATTTATATTTTTTTCAGCTGTCAGGGAAGATGAATATTATCTTGCAGGCAAGATGATTGCTGTGTCAGTAATACACGGGGGACCAGCACCACATTTCCTCCACAAGCACCTTGTGACCCACATAATAGGGCAGCCAAGTTTCAGCACCACTGTGGAAGATATAACTGACGAGGAGATAGGGAAAGCTCTACGTCAGGTAGAAAATAATCTTGACTCAAGGAATGAATTTACTAAGAGGACATCTGAAAATTATTTCAGTGATTTAGAGTAAGACTACACTCAAGAGATGATAAGTTTTATTTATTTAAAGGGACAGATTTCCACTTATTTCAACGGGAAGTAAAAGTCATTTCATCCTCTTTTTTTAATCCTAGATTTGTATTAATAAAGTAGAGCAGTAGTCAAGCATGGGTATTTCTGTGTTGGTCTTACAATAAATGTCTTTTAAATAGGTCCAGGAAGCAGAATCAGAAACAGTACGATGTGGCAAACAGCAGGATGCTTCCGACGCGTCAAAGCTTCTGAGAAGCACGCGCTCGTGGAGGAGTACCTCAGATGGTACACAATACACCGCAATCAAGTTGCCATACAACGCTAATATTATATAATCATCAAAAAAAAAAAGTTTAATGTTGGGAAGCTGACCAGAGTGGCATAAGTAGGAGGCAGATTCAAGGCAGTTTGTTCCAAAATTCACCGCATGGTGTATTTATTTATTTTTTTTAATTTACAACGAAAGTGCTTCCAGCTTCATGTGTAGCAAAAAAAGTATATACAACCAAAAAAAAGGATAACTGGACAGTTAACTTTGTTGAACTAAATAAAACTGAACTTATCAAAATACAAATGAAATCAAGTGTAAATTGCTACACCTGATCAGCACTATGTGATTGTTCCCTCTGCTTAAAGCCACTGCTTTAAATAGCCTCTCCACTTGGCACCACCTCCCTGCCTCTACCAATGATGGAAGTGACTCCACTGGCTCCTCATTTACCAGTTTCCAAACTTATAAATCACGCTGATTACAGTAAAAACACTCTTACCTGTTACATTTTATTTAACTTATTCTGATGAGAAATAAATCAATAAACAATAACTAAATTTAACAATACTTGTAAGAGTTTATTTTAACCAAAGATGTCAAACTACAAAATATAACCAACTTAATACTCAAAGAAATGATCATGCTTTGTTCAGCACACTTCTGTTTCTTGCCATGTGAAAGTAAGATTTTTAGGGGAGAAGTCCAAATCATGATGATCTCTCCTTTTTTGACATCACTATTACTTTCTGTGCACTATGAAATGTTTTCTGTATGCTCCTATATTAACAATCCACTTTAACTATAGGCATGAGATTATACAATCAGAATATATGTCAAAATATATTAAGTTACAACTCTGGTATGCACGTATATTTACATACATGTTGCTATATGTTTGTTTGGTAGTATTTCTCTTTCTGTCAGACCTGATAAACCACACCTACTATGTCTTACACAATAATTGTCTGTGATAGATTCAAAGATGGACTGGCAAGTCTGCCATTTTTGACTGCACTGCAGCAGCGTTCTGGTGTGCTGGCTCCTGCCCTACACCATTCTTCCAAGGCCCTGACTGCTGCTGAAATGGAAAGCATGTTCAGTCCAGACCTCAGCCCAAAAGGAAGCAAAGGAGGTCAAAATAATTGGATTTTGGGCTGATTTTCTTCTCGATTGTGAAGGTTTGTCAAGGCTGTTTTGTTATATATATATATAAAGAATTGTGTAGTGTTGTTATATTTGTTAATCTTTGTTTCTTTAATGAAATATAAGACTAATGATTCACTGTTGCAGATTCAAACAATGTACTACAATGTTGACTTTTTCTTTTTAGAAAAAGTGACGGCTGTGTCCCTCGAGGATTTGCTGATGTTTGCCAATGGTTTAGCAGCACTTCCACCAGCAGGAATGACACCCCCTCCAAGCATTGACTTTTTAACTGATTCACCTTTTCCAATGGCATGCACATGTACAAACACACTGAAGCTCCCGCTCGTGGACTCCTACAGTGTATTTAAGACAAACATGGAGTTTGGGACCCAGAATGCTCCAGGATTTGGATGTTTTTAGGTGTCAAAGGGACTACCCATAAATGCAATAAGAGCTGTCGCCTGATTTAGGCTCTTTAGTTTGCTTTTCTCAACTTACAAGGTCACGTTTGCTTGTTTGAGTCAGTCCCTGCCTCTTGTAAAAGGCAATTTGGGATTTGTTATGCTTCAAAGTGATTGTTCACCCATGTGAGGGCTTCTATACATTGTTTAAATCTGTGCAGTTAGCTACCTACAGATCTTACCCATATATATTTCAGAGCTATGTCCTGATTTTCTTTTATTTAGCTGTTTCCTGTTTTTTACAGCTCAATACAGTATATATTTTAGAACGTAAAATCAGAGCAAATGTGTTTTTCAAGTAATTGATGTTTACATAAACATTGAATCAGAAAATGAATAAAATTTACGTTTAATATGTCTCCACTTCAGTTCAAGTGAGTCCAAGTCTAAAAACAAACCTATAAATTCAAAAGAACCACATTTGAAACTTTTGGGATCATATCCTATAATTTATCCCTTGAAGCAATTTGTAAATGTCATCACATTTGTGAATAGGAAGTGTTCAAAACTCAGGCATGTATAGTCCACCAATCATTTATTGATAAAGCATTAAGATGCATTGAAGTGAAACACTAAATCAGGAAAATATTGTCCATGTTAATGTGAAAGGTACAAACAGGTTCCAATAGTCCATGTTTATAGCCCAGCTATTTCCTTCAGAGTGATGTACAGTTGTGAGGCTGTCTTCCAGTCTTGTGGCTGTTGTAGTCCGTTTTGTTCCACAGACTGTTGGAGGTATTCCTCAATGTCTGGATCACCGCATAAATCAATCACTTGCCTTGCCTCAGGAAACACATCCAGTTCCCTCTTCAACAGTGAATCCACAGTCCCTTGAACCAAATCTGCAAAATTAGATGATACAATGATATAAAGGACAAGGTTTGAAGTGGTCATTGTTAGATTTGTTAGATTGTTGATATACAGAAATGTATAAACAATGGTAGAGACAGATAGCTTCTAAATTCAAGAATGGATTATACCAACATGTACAATTGTCCAAATATATTCCAGTTTAGGCTATACCATAACACCTTGCATTTTTATATGGTATATGATTATTGCTACCTGTGAGGCAAGAGATACAGTTCATTTGGAATCCCTCCTGGACATGATGCAAGTCTGCTTGGTCGAATCCGGTGCTTGGTCCATATGGAAGTAAATCTGTGTCATCGGAGTGAGCGTAGATTTTCAGTTTGAGAGCATAATTTGTCTTTCTCGTGCTCAGATTTGTTCTCCTCATGCTCACATTTTGCGCTCGCACTCAGATTTCTGCTGCTTTCTTTCAAAATGTGTGCGTGCACTTAAAAACCACATGCTTGTGCTCACATTTCTTCTTCTTGGACACAAACATTTCGCTCGCACTCAAATATGTCCTGTGCTCGCTCAAATCTAAAGTCTACGCGCTCAGATCTCAACTCTGCGCTCTCAAAACTTTTGTGCTCGGACTCAGAACACGCACGTCCTCTCAGGTTGAGGTGTCTGCTCAGACTGAACGATGTCCCGCCCTGCGCTTAAACTAGTGTGTTTCACCAGCCAATAGGGAGACAGCTAGATTGTGACCCCGTCTTAGGTGCGTTGCCTCGCCTTTTTGAGCGCTCCGTCGGGGCGGGTATATGGTCTGTTTGTAAAACTGCTTCTCTCTTAAAATACACCAATTTACCATATTAGCCAGCTATTTGAATCGTCACCTATTTAAAACGCAGCATATTTATGTAGAATTAATCTTAAGTAGTCCTAAGAAGAGTTATCGTAGTTTAGATTATATATATATATTTATTTTTATGTGCGAGCGCAAAATGTGAGCATGAGGAGAACAAATCTGAGCATGAGAAAGACAAATTATGCTCTCAAACTGAAAATCTACGCTCAAACTCAGATGACACAGATTTACTTCCATAGGTCCATAGATCCAGACATTCATCCAGGTCTTGGTCTTGCTGAAGCTAAATCTCAGTAAGCACTGGTGTTCATGGCTGCCATTGAAGAGTCCAGAGTCTCTCAGGTCTCCAAACAAGTCCATCCAAAATTGAGACCTGGGGATACATTAGATGCAAAGTGGCTTATTTCACATGAGAGGAAAAAATGAATAACCACAAGTCACGTTTTGAATGCACTGGTAGATACATCTTAACAAAAGTATCACAGAGAAATCAGAATGTAAACCATACGATTATCACAATAGTAATCAACTGTGATTCAATAACTAATAAGAATAATCCCTATGGATTCCTATGTTCATTATTATCACAGCAGGATGCTTGTGAGCAGCTGTTCTATTGACACTTTTCTGTTTTGTATTTTCAATGTAATTTTCAGTCCATGAAATCAAACTTTTTTGTGCAAAGCTTGTTTTAAGTTTTACTCTGCGTTCCCGTAACCATGGTAACTCACAGTGCCGGAGGAGAGGGAGAGACGCTGAATGCCGGTTTTACACGTGTCCAGAGTACAGTCGCTGTTTCGCACTTGTAGCAACAACAGGAGACTCTGTTTGTAAAGTCAACAAAGGAGAACTTGTCTGATACAGAGTCTCAAAATGACATGCTAGTTAAACAGCTAAACTTTAGTGCTGATGCTCTGTGTTTAGATCCCAGCCTGGTGTAGGTCACACGCACGCTTTAAACAATACCATTGAGTGTGTGACAACATGCCAATAAAAACATCACCCCCTTGCTCTGATATACACTGATCTCATACACTGATCTCATAAATTGCCTCTGTGAAGTCTAAATGACTGAAATAGTGACAGAGAAGTCGCTACGACAGTCAAACTAACTAACAACAAATCACGTGCTAATCTTTTTGAAAAAATACTTCGCAATCAGACATTTAATACTTTTTATGGGCCTTAATTTTCACCAAGTTGATTTACTATCTTTAAATACTTTTAATACCCCGCGGAGACCATGTGAAGTGGTCTGCTTTAGAGTTAAACAGTTGAAGAATACTAATAATCACAATGACAAACAAGGAAGGGGTTTTAATTATCAGCACTGATCAGTTTACCAGAGACAGACATCGATCAAACACAGATGTACCTACCTCCCTCTTCTGAAATAAGACCACCATGACTCGATGCGCTGATTCCCTGTTGGTGAGCCGTAACTGTGGCTAGACGAGCCTGCATAATAGTCCGTATGCACATGGCGTAGGGTGCATTGTATTGCTGCCATAGTCCCATTTTCTGTTCCGAGGTCAGTTCTTAATCTTGTGATGGCCCTTGGGCTGCTGCTGTTGCTTGCCCTGCCTGTGTTTCTCTCTTGCAGATGCTGCTGGCCAGCTCCTCCCTCCTCGTTGGGGGGATTTACTTCACCTGCTGCTCACCTATATAGGCTTGGTGGATCCAAGATGGCTGTCTCTTTCTCCCTCTGGGATGGCTGGTGCTCCCAGGGGTGGCTTTGTTTGGTTATATTTGCTTGGTTCTTTTGGTTTCCTTTAGGATTTTCATCATTGTTGTACACTTAAAGTTGGTTGTTTTTCCTTAAATAAATGTGTGAATTACTTTACCTGGCAGCTGTGTGGTCCTCCCTTTTGTTTGGTTGTGCCCTCTAATGTGCTGGGCATAACAAATGGGGGCTCGTCCTATGCTGCATCTGGGTTTTTTTAGTTAGTAGTTTGTGTGAAACTGAGTTTGTGGGAGGCCTATGGTAGCTGGTTGTTTCTGTGTTTGGTTGCTGTGGTCTTTGGTTCTTGGGCCCGGTGAGTTGTGGTAGTTGTCTGTATTGTTGAGACGGGGCATGTGGTTACACAGAGTGTGGCTGCAGGGAGGGTTGTTGGTGGTCAGTTCTATTCTGGCTGGGGCATCTGCTAGTTCCTCCACATAGGCTGTAGCAGCTTTTCCTGGTTAGAGGGGATTGCTGGGTTTGTTATTTTCCAGGGCTCTTTGTTATTTTTGTGTGTTGTCCGTGTGGTTAGTAGCAATTGTCTCGGGGGCACCATCCGTAGCTTTGGCTGAAGGCTGTTTGTCTTCCCCAAATGCAAGCGGGCTCTAGGTGTATAAGTTCCCGCCACCAGTACAACACATGAAGACTAGGGTTCAGTTATTTAGCTTATGGTTAGGCAGTTAGGGAGGAGGCTCCTTTTCACGTAAACCCTCTCTGTGGTGGTGCTTTGGGTGACTACTGCACTGTGGTTCGCTTCTCGGGTTGTGCTGTGGGCACGGGGTCTCGACTGGTTGAATTGTTTGGTTGTCGGCATCATGTCGAAGGAGCATAGAAATCCGTTGGTTGCTGAGTTTTTGAAGCGGCCAGGACGCGGTACGTTGTCTCAGTTTGATAAGACGGATTTAGTTGACTTAGCTGTGCATTTTGGTTGGGAGAAGCCGGAGCATGTGCCTAAAAAAGCTGATCTGAGGGTCATTGTTGAGGGGCTGCTAGTGTCGGGGGGGTTTTAGAGCTTGAGCAGAGTAAACCTACTCCTGGTGGGAAGCTTCCAGAGCTTCTTGAGAAGCTGTCGTTTGATCAATATATGCAGCTGGAGAGGAGAAGGCAGAGATAGAAAGGGAGAGGTTGCGGTTTCAGTTGGAGCATGAAAGGCTGCAGGCAGAGTGGACACAGAAGGCAAGGGAGGCAGATGTGCAAGTAGCCTTGGAAAGGGAGAGATTAAAAGTTGAACAAATGAAACTGGAGTTGATAAGAGAGGGGAAGGCTAGTGCGTCTCTCTTAGGGGCTGGTGTGCCAGGCCAAGCTGGTAGTTTTTCTGGTTTTGATGTTGCTGGTAATTTGCGTCTGCTGCCCAAATTCAATGAAAGGGACCCGGACACGTTCTTTTCTTTGTTTGAGCGTGTGGCTGATGCCAGGGGGTGGCCTGACATTGATAGAACTTTGATGCTGCAGTGTGTTCACGGGTAAGGCTCAGGAAGCATATTCTGCCCTTAGTCCTGTGGATGGCAAAATTTACTCAAAAGTGAAGGCTGCGGTGCTGAAGGCTTATGAACTGGTCCCGGAGGCTTATAGGCAGAGATTTCGGGGCTGGAAGAGGGGTGAAAGACAAACTCATGTTGAGTTTGTTCGTGACATTTCGGGCCATTTTGCACGTTGGTGTTCAGCCTCTGATGTGGATAGTTTTGATGGTCTTTGTGATCTCATAGTGTTAGAACAATTGAAAAACTCTGTTCCTCATCACATTGCCGTATACATTAACGAGTGCAGGGTTAAGTCAGCTTCGGAAGCTGCCGTTTTGGCAGATGACTATGTGCTGATTCATGCTGGTAGCTCAGAGCGGCGCAGGTTTGGGGCTAATGGCGTGCAGAAAGAAAGTGGGAGGTCGGGTCCAGGCAAGTTTGTGGGGACTCAGCAGGTCTCTCAGGCCAGTGTCAGAAGAGTCCCTGGCACAGATGGGAAATTTGATCCTAATAAGATCTGTCATTTGTGAAGGAACAAGGGTCACTGGAAGGGAGAGTGTCCACTGTCCGAGCCAGAACAAAGGTCAAATGGGTCTGTTGGTTCTGTGTATGCGAAATCTGTTGGTTTTGTTGCCTCAGCGTCGTCATTTGGGGACCAAAGGTGGCCCTGCAGACAGGCTATGGGGGGGCCCCAGGAAGTTGGTGAGTCTTATGCTCCTTTTATGAGGGATGGGTTTGTGTCTATGGGTAAGGGGGAGAGGAAACCAGTTAGGATTTTGCCAGACACAGGAGCGAGCCAGAGCTTTGTCCTGGAGGGGGTGTTGCCGTTTTCATTGGGGTCAGACACGGGTGATACAACTCCTGTGCTTGGTATTAGTTTAGTTCCTGTGTTGGTGCCGTTGCACCGCCTGAACTTATTTTCTGATCTGGTTGAAGGTGAAGTGGTCATGGGGGTGCGTAGTTTTTTTCCTATGGATGGGGTGGATGTTGCCGTGGGCAACGATTTGGCTGGCGCACGAGTGTGGGGAAATGTTGCACCACCGCTGGTGGTTACAGAGTCGCCGGGCTGCTCTGGGTCTCTGGATGAGTGTGCAAGGCAGCACCCCAACATTTTCCCTGCGTGTGTTGTCACTCGGACAACGAGCAGAGTGAACTCACGAGAGGAGGTTGGGCCTGCTCAGTCTGATTCCTCACAGGGGTGTTCTCAGGGCGATGTTCCTGGAGAGGTTGGGGTTCAGGCTCTGCTTTGCCCTGGGCCTTTATCGTCTATCAGCAAGGAGGAGTTGGGTTCAGAACAGGCAGGAGATCCTACACTTGCACCTTTGTTTGACATGGTTGGTCCTGAGGGTGAGGGGCAGGTATTGGATAATGGTTATTTTTTGCAAGATGGAGTGCTGCTGAGGAAATGGAAGCGTGTGGTAGATGGTGTGCAGTTGGACCAGGTAACACAGGTGGTGGTGCCATTTAAGTTCAGAAACCTTGTGTTACATGTTGCACATGATGGCATTGCTGGTCATTTGGGAGTTAAGAAAACTTATGACCGTGTGCTTCGACATTTCTTCTGGCCTTTGTTGAAACAAGATGCGTCAGTGTACTGTAAAACATGTCATACCTGCCAGCTGGCTGGAAAGCCCAAAGTTAAGCCTGTCCTAAGCTAACTACATTCATACGTCACCCCCTGAGATAATTACTTGTTTTACGTCTTTTGTTGGTTCGATTTTTTTTATTATTTCTGTCAGGTGGTATAGTTGTGCCCCTGGGAAGCTGTCCACCTGGACATTTTCATCCTCAAATGGTGGAACCCTGGACAGATTTGAGTCTCCTATGATTATTGTGGGTTTTTCTATTTTGATTTTCCAGTCTCTAACTTTTCGGTCTGTATTGATATGTCGTTTGGGTTCACTGCGAGGGGATCCACCACATAGTGTAGCCGGAGCTGGGGAGGCAGAATAAGAGGACTCAGAATGGGTATTTTTTCGTGTCATTATGACTTTCCGAAATGTTACCCTTCATCATTTGAGGTCCTCCCAGTGTCATACCATCCCGGTCGGGTGTTTTGTTATGTGGTGGGATCCCCTTTAACCTTTGTTCGTTTCCTGTAGGGGCAGAGGAAGAGGGAGAGAGTGAGGCAGGTAAAAGGTCGTCGTCCATTAATACTGCGGTGTTACTGATATATCAGTTGTGTTTTTGTTGATGTAATAGTGGGGGTGAGTTCTGGTTGGAAGATAGAGGGAGTTCCGGTTGATTATTTTTCAGAGGGGTCGGTTCAATGGTTGCATTAACTAAGCGGGTGTGAAGATGAGAGGGTGTGGAAGTAGAGGGGGGGGGGGGGGGGGGGGGGGGGTAGAAGTTGATACCAAGGGGGGCTTTGTTCCAAATGGTTGTGAGGACAAGCTGCCCCGGGTGAGGTCCAAGGTACCCGCAGGGGGGGGGCAGGGAAGGGAAGTCAGTCTGGTTTATGGAGATTCTGGGGTCCTCAGGGGGGTCTGGGAAATCCCTCATGCTGAATATCATTGATTTCCATGATGTTATTGAGGTTTGTGTTAATCTACGACCGTACCTGGTTTTTGCCCATTTAAGAGCTTTTTCCATTCCTTCTGGTTGGAAGGTTGAAAGTTTTGCCAGATTGGTTGAAATTACTTCGTCATAGTGCTGCCCCAGGATGGTCATATTGTTGCTCATCCATAAGTCCGTGTTTATTTAGATTTTTTCATAAGTGGTCCGGTTTGGTGCTGCTGGTTTGATGAATGCTGTGAGTTTAGATACTTTTTTTCTCATCCCTACGGGGAATGAGTCTGTTGTAATTGAGTGTGTGATGATTTCAGAGTCATGAATTGCCTGCAGGATTTTGAAATAGGTTTTCGTTTGGTCCGGTTTTATTTCTGTGGGAGGGTGCTCACCATTTTGTGTTTTAAGAGCACGTGGGGAACGAGATGGAGGAGATGGTGGAGAGGAATTGTTATTTTCCTCTAAAGTGCTTAGGACTTGGAATTTGTTGTTCCAATTGCCTCTCATCATGGTTGTAGGGAATCCTTCGTTAAAAACCTGCTTCAATAAAAACCACAATAGAGATAGGTTAAAAACAAAAAAGAATTCAAGAGATTAAAAATAATTTAAAAAAATAAAATAAAAATAAAATAAAATTTAAAATGGTGAAATAAAAGGATTAAAACAATTAACCCCTTAGTGTAAAACAAATGTTAACACCATGTAAACTTTCACAGAGTTTTTAAGAAATGCTTCTACTAGGAAAGACTAAAAAGAGGGGGAAGGGGAATCATAAAACAGTACTTAATATTCCATATTTATGCTCTCTTAATTAAAAACGATCCTTTGTGGTCACTTACGGTCGGGAGGGGTTATTAAAAAGGCTTTAGGCCTCCGACCGGGTGCAGCTCCGTTTGTGGGGAAAAGAAAAAGGTTAATGTCTGCTCCTGCTTGGTTCCAGCCAGCTGTGGGAAATCTTGGTTAAACAGTACAAGTAGGTGATATTTGTTGAGGTTTATTCTTCAATCCGGAGTTTTGCTGTTTGTTGTTCCTGTTGTGGGATGTGAGGTGAGGGGTGTAGGTCGTCTTCAGTGTGAGCACACTCTTTTTTTATCAGCCGCTCACTCACCTTCCTGTTGTCTCCGTGGTCCTCACTTGCAGAGCTGTAGTTTGGAAGCCTTGAGCTGGGGGCAAAAAACCTTCTTAGTCCCAGAGGAGACACTGGGCTGTTAAAAATCGTTTAAAATGGTTTTAAAAACTTTGAGATAAAAAGGAATAAAAAGGTGACTGTTTTTAGGACTCAACGTTTCGCTCGGCTGAGCTTCTTCAGGAGTCAAGAGCTAACTCAAAAACTGGATATCTTAAAGGAAGTGTCTGAGCTAAAACAATCTGTGGAGTATACCAACGCGCTGATGGAAGAGCTGAAGAAAGAACAAAAAACGCTGAAGGAAGATGTTGTTAATCTGGAGAACGTGACAACAACTCTGGCAAGTGAAAATGAAAAACTTAACCCCCCCCCCAACCTACAACAGTAGACACATTTTTAAGATCCTTTCAGTTAAAGATAATTTACGAGGTAATATCTATGAGGGAAAATGCTTAAAATTTGGCGTATTGTTGAGTCGGATGGGTGTCGTTTTTGTTCAATGGAACCTGAATCAACAATACATCTTTTTTGGTATTGTCATGTGTTAAAATAATTGATTATTTTCTATATTTTTAAATGATTTTATGCTTTATTTCTGCTTCTCTGTTGTTTGACTCCCTGGTGTCTGACTCTGTGAGTGACGCAGGTCAAAGGTCAAAACCTTGACTGTAATAAATATCTCTATGCATTTATATTAAGTCAGACAATATGATTTTGATACAATGATTATGTTTGTGTGTTAGTTTTGGTTTAGAAACTTTGACTACATATATTTCATTGTCTGTTTCATATTTTTAGACTTTTAGAATCCATGTGAGACAGTGAAAATCCTTTGGCTCTGTAAGACATGATATCTCTGTAAGACATAACAAGGCAGGAGGTTTTTGTTGAATGTTCTGGAGAAGAAGCCAGGTCAGGATGGCCTTGTCCGGGGCAGCAAGATCGTATGCCCAGCTGGCATGACGTGCCGCTTTGTATTGATTAAAACTGGCGAATCAGCGGATCAAGAAGGCGGGACTTCCTGGAGGAAATCGACCAGCATGTTTTGTTAACAAATGTTAGTATTTTAATGGGTTCAGGGAGAGAGACGTGGTTCAGACTTCACCAACTGAAACCCGTCTGTTTGTATCAGGGACATGAGTTTTTGAACCCGGAGAATCTCTGTAAAATGCACATTTTTTGACGTATTGTAATAAACTTTTGTTAAACTGAGAACTTGGACGTCTCCAGCTCTTCATTTCCCATCAACGATCTGCGCAGAAAAATGGTGAGGTTTTTTCTGTTGGTGACAGATTATCAATTTTCAAGGTTTCCTCATGCAATTTTTCTAACAAATGTTGTCTCTGTCTTTTGGAGGGAGGTTCAGAGGATGTGTACTGTAATGAAGTTGAGTTTTGAATGTGATTTATTTTCTGTTATACTAGGTGATGTTACAGAGACAAGCAGTTATATTACTAATTTAATTATCTTGTTGGGGAAAAGATTTATTTTTATAGCTGTCAATGCAGATTCTTTGAATATTAATCAATTTAGGATGCTAATTAAACGTTATTTTGTTTTGGAAGGTTGTGTTTCTAATAGGAATGGTGATGTTGGACAGTATTTGGAAAGGTGGGAAAGGTTTATTGAAGTGGAAGGCTGGTATTTAAATTAACCCTTTTTTATTTTCTCTTAGGTTATCAAGTTTACTGATGTACTGTTTGTTTTATGTGGTAATTATGTTTGATGTTTGTTTGTGTGTTGTTTAGTTTTAATGTGTTAAAGTTCTTATTTATTATTGTAGTTGTATTTATTTATTTAGGTTGGTTAGTCATTTGTTGTGATTTTGTTGTTGTTCTTTCTTTTTTACTGTGTTTGTCCATTGGTGATTTATGTTGTGTTTTGTTTAAATTAATAAAGAAATAAAAAATAAAAAAAATCTAAAAATAAATTCAATTCATGAATAAAATATACAAAAAAAGGAAGTGCAATACAAACCTTGACCAGCAGGGGGCAAAAGTCACTCTGCAAAGTCTTCCTGTGGAATAATGCAGGTGCAGTGCAGACTTTGTCCAGCAGAGGGCAGAACAGTAGAAAAATTAGAAAAATCCCTATTTAACGCATTACAATCTCTAAACTCAATAAAAGAAATAATGAAGATGGAGGAAGGACTGGGACTGACAGCAGCAGCTCTCTTCACTCTTTCTTTCTCTTCAGAAACAAGATTTCTGCTTCACACGTGGATCTGATCAAAGCTACAGGCCACCAGCTGGATTAGTGGAAACACTCAACAACTTCAACAAAACAAAGTCTTTCTTTGCCATTTATGAATCAACTAAACTTGATTAACAGCCGGCTGTTGCACCAAAAATCCACCATTTATCACACAAAGACAATGAACATTTAACGTTGAAGTTTGAACTTTCCCACGGTCTTTGAATGGATCGTGTGTCGAAGACTTCCGTTACAAAAAGTCTCCAGAACAAAGAAGAAAATTGTGATATTTTCTCATTTTAAACAATAAAACAGTGTAAATATATAGATATGTATGGTGAGGGGGAAGTGTACATACTTATATTCATTCATAAATAATTATTTGTCTTATATTAATTTAAGTTATACTATATGTGATGAATGGTTGATAAATTAAATTACATTTTGTCGGATATATTTGGTTGTAAACTATGTGTGATAATATTGTGAGTGTATGGTATATATTTCTCATTTATTTATTTATTCATCAGTTATGATTAAATAATTATTAGCTGAAGATGAATGTAGAGGGAGATTAGATACATTCTTCTCTTTTCATGGACGATTCTTCTGTTGGTTTGTTTATTGATGATATTGGGGAAAAAGATGCAAATGTTTGAAATAAAGTTTCCAATCAACAATCAAATCCATCCTGTTATTTATTTCTAAGAGATTGAAATGTTTCAATAAGTAGAGCTTCCTTCATTTCCAACCATCATGACACTTTATTGAGCAAATAAATTCAACTGAACATCATGATAACTGTGTTGTTTTCTGACTGGTTGCCACTTGGACTCTTTGATAGAATGGTGTGTAATGTTGAATGTTTCAGGGTCAAAGGAAGCTGTGAGGAGTTAACACTGGTGTTAGTGAAGAGGAGCAGCAGAGGAAGCTCTTCTGCTTTTACTCTTTGTTTCATGTCTCATCTCAATCATCATCCATGTGACACAAACTGACTTTTATGTCATATGCAATGATAAATAAACACGTTTAACTTGTGACGTCCAATGATGCTGCAAGATTTGTAGTTTTCTATCAAAAAAAATCAAATAATTGAAGACTTTTTCTATTCGATTCTACATCATTTTTGAGCTGCTGAAGGATTTTGTTGAGATATTTTTTGGGCACAAACTGACTGTTGAACTGAATGATTTGTTAAATAGTTCCCAGAAATAAAAATGCATGAAATGAACTATTTATTTCATGAAGTTATTCAGGTTATAAATAAAACCTTCAGAGGTCAAATCTATAAAAGCAATCATTGCATTAGTGGTGGACACACAAACAGCTGAAGGTGTTAAAAGATGAACAACAGATAGATTCAAAGACACAGTAACAGTCAGCAGAGCATTCTGTGTGATCAGCAGAAATAACTTGGTGAACACTTGATGGTCGCTCGCTGGTTCCCAGAAAGCTCCAAGTCCTCCCCGAGGGAACGAAGGAGGACGGACTCTTTGCTTCAGTCTCACTCTGAGCTGCTGCTGCTGCTGCTTTTATTCCCTCTTTAATCCTCACTGCTACAAACTGATTCAGCTCACAGGAGCAGCAACGACAGCACGCTGTCATCATCTGCACACACACTGTTGTTCATGTTGATGGTATTTAGGTGAACAGAAGAAGAAACTGCTCATATATCTGCACACTTCATGTCCTCAGTGTTGTTTCTGGGAGTTTAGGGCTTCAACATGTTCACTTCAGATACAAACAGCACAATAACTGATAGAGGTGGGAATCACCAGAGGCCCCACGATACGATTTTATCGCGATACTTGAGTCACGATACGATATTATTGCGATTTTAAGCATTTCGCGATATGGTGAGTATTGCGATACAATATATTGCGATTTTACTGTTTAAAATTTCTTATTTAACTGCATTTTGTGTCCACAAAATTAAATTAAATCAATAATTGTTTTGTTAAATAAGACAGTCTTTTTATTTCTCCACAATGAGAGTCAAACCCACAGACTGACCAACAAAGTATTCAGTCAAACTGAACTGAACTGATATCAAACATGCAGTGCAACGTTTGCTCCGGTGTGACTTTCATGTTCTGCTCCAGTCTAAAGAACGTGAGACAGACGCTTCCAGTCATCTGGCACACAGTGAGCCGTTATAGTCACATATGAATCTGCTGCCCGCGACGTTATCGCAAGTATATCTGCTGTTCCCAAACTTTCCTCAACTTCAAGCTTTACTGATGTGTATAGCTTTGATACGGCTGTGTCCGTGAAATAACGTCTCCACGGAGTCACAGACCTGGTTCCACTGTTTTCACCATGGAGCTAAAACATCGTTTCCACAACGTAGTATGGCCTCAAGTCTTTCACATGAAGCAAGCAATGGATTGTGTTATTTCCTTTGCGCGTTCTGAATTGAGAGGCAGTTTTGTCGGCTGGTTTCTCGGTATCGCTGATGTAGCGTTAGCTTTGGCGTCATCAGTTGATGCGATCTCAGGATGGAGGCGAGTTAGATGAGCCCGCAAGTCCGTTGTTTTATTCCCCGAGTATTTTATTTTCATGCGGCACTCCTTGCTAACTCCATGTGTCATTTCTATCTCATTCGTCCCTCCCTTGTTAAAAAAAAATCCAAAATAAATCCACACGCTTGACATTAACGCGGACGGGGCTCTCCTTATTTATTATCTCCGGTGCCGCCATCTTTGTTGTACCAACTTCTTCTTTCACGCTGACCGTCACCTCTACTGACCTCACCAGAATAATATGGTACAGATATGGTAAATGGAGTGCACTTATTTAGCACTTTTATCCAAAGCCAGATCCATGCAACCATCAGATCATTCTAAGTTTAGTGCAGGTGATGCTGTAAGAGTCTAATCCAACCAAGCGTTTAGCTAAACGCAGTAACTAGCACCGAAGCTACAGGCTAGTAGTAGTACTAGTCATTTAACCCAACCTGATCACATTCTTGGCAGGGAATTTGCAATCACGCCCTCAGGTCGGCGGTCTCATTATTTGGAAGACAAACCGGTATGCAAATGATTTTCTCCCCTCTGCCATCAGGCTGCTTAATGCACAACATGCAGCATAAACTGAAGTCATTCTGCTTCCTGCTCTGCTGTACGCTCACTGGTCGTGGTTGTTGTTGGTGTCAATGTTCTATTTACTAGGGGGGCGATCGCACCAAGCACTACTGTTATACTGTGGATTTCTTCTTCTTCCTCTTCCGGACACAATTTCGTCCCGCTACTAGTCCTACAACTTGAAGAGTTGCAGGACAAATTATATATCAAAACGTGCGGTTTGATCGGGATCGGTGTGCTATTACTTTTCTCTACAGAATACGATTTTTTTGCGACTTACGTCGCCTGGACCCAAGTGGGAGAGCAACATTTCTCTCTGTTCAGCCATGTTGCCTAGCCTAGTAAATCACCAGGCACATGGAGCGGAAAAAGGAGACGTGCATTTGGAAAAACTTGAGTCAAACAGAGCAGAAAAATGTGAAACGCATAAAGCACAAAGCTGAAAAATGTGAGTTTCTTAGAGCTGAAGAATGTGACACACGGAGAGGTGGAAGTGTTGTTGTGATTTTTAGCTGCTAAAGTGTTGTTGTGTTGCCATAGTTGGGGGTTGTCAGGTGGTTTTCTGGAGAAATGGCGTTCTCTGAGACGCCATCTCCGTCTAGCAGGCAGGAAGTGAGGACGGTCCTGCTGGATAACAGCGTCACAGTGGAGCTTCTGTTGGCAGCTGAACAGGTCGGCCAGGAGAAATCATCTTTTGTTGCCCTTTTCCTAATGAAGAGAAACAATACAACAGATTCTTCACAAGCACATGAAATCATCTGTTTATTAAAGTGATTCATGTTGTTTGTACATAGTCGATGCTGCTGATACATTTATTACAGTGATCTTCATCATTTCATCTCTCTGTGTATCCAAGCTTCCAGCAAACAAACAACTCATGACGACATTTTGTCTCAAAATCCTTTAAGTACAAAAGTCATCAAAAATATTCATTAAAATATGAAGCAAAAATAATGTTCTATGGTATATGAAAGCAAAATCCTCAACGCATCATTTAGTAAAATTCTTAAGAATTAAAAAAAAGGAAATTCCTGAAGTACAAAAAATAGGCAAAGTTTTAATGAAATAAGCAAAAGCCTACATATAAAAAATCCTGAGAACAAGATGAATTTAAAAACAATATCTTTTTCAAAGAACTTATTAAATTGCCAAAGTACAAAAATAACTCAAATACTCATGAAATGATAAAATTCCAATTCTCACACACAAAAGTAAATGTTTGTAAGTACAAAAAGAGCCAAATTTACGATAAAATAAGCAAAATACTTCATAGAAAACAAACGTTAAAAAATATAGAAAATTCCTGAAGTACAATATTAAATGCTGAATTCCAAAATAATTAAATTCCTAAAGTACAAAAATAGTCAAAGTTCCTCTGAAATAAGCAAAATCTTAACTAGTGCTGCCAACTTAGCAACTTTGTCTCTATATTTAGACTATTCAGACCCTCTAGAGACTCTTTGTCTCTATATTTAGACTATTCACACCCTCTAGAGACTCTTTTGTCTCTAGTCGCTCTTTAGAAAAAGAGTCTCTAGAGGGTCTGAATAGTCTAAATATAGAGACAAAGAGTCTCTAGAGGGTCTGAATAGTCTAAATATAGAGACAAAGAGTCTCTAGAGGGTCTGAATCGTCTAAATATAGAGACAGTCTAGCGAACTTTTCTGGTGTTATTGGAGACTTTTGGAGACTCGTTCCTACTCTTCTTAATGAGTATGTCCGTCCCAAAGCAGTCACAAGCGGCCCAATCCTCCTGCAGCAGTCTCTCCCAGCTGCAGTCAGAGCAGGAGATGTTAACCCTCAGAGCTCATAAAGTAGCTAACCGAGGCAGGTACTTTCTGAGCCGCTAGCTGAGCTGCTAACCGGTGAAGTTGGGTGGATCTTGGGTGGATCCTCTCTCCCAAGCCACACCCATAGCGGCTCACTAGAGGGTAAAGTACTGAATGAAAACGTGCCTATTAACATCACCCGGTCTGCTTATTTCCACCTCTGCAGCATCAACTGTCTCCTCCCTTCCCTCAACCAACACTACTTCCATGCTTGTCCATAGTCTTGTCACCTCCCACATTGATTACTGCAACTCTCTCCTCCTTGGTCTCCCTCACAAGCTCCTCCATCAACTTCAAATGATCCAAACTTCTGCTGCTCATCATCTCAAAAACCGCCTCATTCCACCACATCAGCCTGTCCTCCAGCCACTCCACTGGCTCCCAGTCAAACCTCTCATCATTTATAAAATCCTCCTGTACACCTTCAAGGCCATCCATAACCTGGCCCCTCCTGATCTGTCCCATCTCCTCCACATTGCACCTCCTCCTGCTCCCTCCCATTGCTCCTCCTCCTCTCTGTAGCCTCCGTCTGCCTCACCACTATGGGGAGCAGAGCCTTCAGCCGCTCTGCCCGACTCTGGAGCTCTCTCCCAGCGGACATGTGGAACAGCCACTCTCTCCTGTATTCACATCCACACTCACAACTCATCTCTTACAACTCACTGCCTCTGTTTGATTGGACCGCACTTCTTTTCTCTCTTCGTTCTATTATTTGATGTCACCGCACCGCACTTCCCTTCTTCTCTTTTATTTCTTGTCTTGTTTTCATTCCTTGTTTTGTCTTGTTCTAATTATTGTACAGTGTCTTTGAGTGTTTTAAAAGGCGCTTACAAATAAAATGTATCATTATTATTATTATTATTATTGAGTCAAAAATAGGAAACTTCCTTCTGAAATAAGTTTTAAAGGATATATATTAAAAATGATGCAAAAATACAAAATGAGCCTAATCCAAAGTATAAAATTTGAAAAAGAATATGTAAATTTTTGAAGCCAAATTAACTCAAATTCTAATTAAATGATTAAATTCCATGTCTTATTCACATAACTAATTAAATTCCTGAAGCACAAAAAATAATGAAGGTTAAAATGAAAAAAGTAAAACCCTTCATCCTGAAAAACAAACCCATTATATTATAAATGATACAAAGTCCTAAAGTATAATGTTAAATGCAAAATTTCAAAACACAATTAATTAAATGCAGTTAATAAAGTAAAAATAGTAGACAAAGTTCGTATTAAAAAAGCAAAATCTTAATTGTAAAAATATGCAGAAACATTTACATATAAAAAACATCATAAGTACAACACAAATTGTTATTCTTGTAAAATTAAAAAAACAAATCTTATTGAAATATTAAGTAAATTCCAAAAGTAGAAACATAACTCAAAATAATTTGAAACAATGGAATTACATTCCCTTAATCAGATTAGTAAATATATTCCTGAAATACAAAAAATTGTCAATTATAATAAAAAAGCAAATTCCTAAATTAACCCTTATTTAGTACAAAACTAAATGAAATTCTTACGAATAAAAAAATCTTTCTCAAATGAATTTGTAAATTCCCAAACTACAAAAAAAGTCAAATTCTTATGAAATAATGAAATTCCTCATTTAGAAAATCAACTAAATTCCTAAAATAGAACATTGAAAAAGTTCTTATAAGATAAGCAAAATCATTTTGACAACTAAGTGAAACTTCTTTTGAAATAAAAAAAATCCTGAAATACAAAAATAACTCATTCTCAAGAAATAATGAAATTACTTGAGTAGAAAAACTCAACTGATGAAATCAGTAAAATCCTTTCTGATAAAAAGAAGATCATCCTGAAGGAAAACCTGAAGTCAATTCTGATTAAATGACCTCTGTTGTTTTTGTCTCTTTTTTTGTATTATTTTGGTTCTTGTTGAGCTAAATGTGCTCCTGCTGCCGAGCTCTTACTCACAGCAATAAATGAGACATAAAGTTAAATCATAAAGTTCATACCTCACTGACTAGATGAAGTTGGTCTGAAAACAGCCTCTGATGTTTAAAGTTCCACTTTGTCTGTTAGCTTCATGATGTCGTACTAATTATTTTGAGGACAAACACCAACAGATGGTCGACGTGGCTCCAGATGTAGATACTGAGCAAGACTCACTGCCTCTATTTGGCTCTAGGTTAGGAGAGCACATTGTGCCCTCTTACTGAACCTTTCCTGAAAACCAGTTAGAACCAGATCAGGGTGCAGCTATTTCAGTAAGAACCATACGTACAAGACACCATAGGCCTAAAAACTATTCTACTAAGTAGAAAGGGAAGGTGTCTAGTTTTAAATGAAATATCACGAGGTGTCCAGTATGGGTTGGCTACTGAGTCACCATACAAAACTGACCAACTGCCACAAAGCCCAACCTGTTGTCTGGGTGGGTCCCACAGCCAGAAGAAAACTGTGAATTTAGGAACTTTTTGGCACTTGTGATCCTTTCTTGTGTTCTTTTAATAAATGGTAAACTGCCCCGGTTCTTTTGTTCTAGACTTGGTTTTTAGAAAAGACTCAAAACAAGTGAATACAGAGTGCGGGAGGCTTTAAGAGCCCCGGCTCTAACAGTGTTTAGATATTTAACATAATCCTGCTGGTTGTTCCTGGTCGGCCTGGGTCGCTGTGTGTTTGCTTTGAATCGTGCCGGCTGCTTGGACTCTGTAGACCTGCTCTCACCTCTTACTTTAGTGAGGTGTTTTTAGGTCTTCTGTAGGAACCGATAGGCTCAGGGACATGTTGTGGTCTTTTGAACATAATGTAATGTAACAAATCCTGATTATTGAAGGGAACTTGTGAATATAAATCCATGTGGGTGTGAGACGAGCTGCTTGGAGGTGCTACTCTGCTCCCTGAGCTCCTTATTCTTCAGTCGGCCCTCCTTCAGCTGCAGGAACACCCAGGTTATAATAATCCAGCTCCACGTCCTCCCGTCTGCGGGGCTTCTGCACCCTGTAGACCCTGTAGACCCTGTGGGTCTGGAGAGACATGACGCACACAGATGTGACTTCCTGCTCTCTTCAGTTCAATAAAACAGACAGAGTGCTTCATTTCAGTCGGCGGTCTAAACAACAGACGAGTGTCAGTACCTTAAAATAGAAGTAAGAGGCAATGTTCGCCATCAGCAGAATCAGAATCAGCGGCAGGATGACCGCTCTGATGATAAAAGGTCTCGGATCTGATCAAACACACAGACACACACAGTGAGACAGTGAGGGAGGTTGGAAAGAGAGCGTTTGGTTACCAGGATAACTCTGGTTCTCTGAGCTCTGAGTGACGGATCTTCTGGCTTCTGTCCGCTGGAGGAACGCCTCTTGAAAATGGCGAGTGAGGAGCTCAGGGCTGCTGGGACAGATCTCACTCAGTTCTCAGAGAACCAGAGTTATCCTGGTAACCAAACATGCTCTGTCCTACAGTTCAGTGTTTGCTGTTGTCATTATACACTTTGTATACGTTTGGTTACTATATGAGCTGTGTAACACAACGACAGGAGTCACAGTTGCCCTCATTTATCAAACGGGCGTACGCCAGAAAGTGAGCGTAAAGTGGGCGTACGATCATTTCTGCAAGGCTCGACATTTATCAGTCTGGACGTGAGGAGGATCAGATCTCAGTCTGCTCTCAGCTCGTGAACACAAATTAGAGTCAGCGTGAAGTTGACACGTCTGAGTCTGAGAACTGATCTGAGACTATTGATCGATGCCTGGAGCTGATCAAACTCTGTGTGTTTTGTTTTAATGGTGACAAACCAAAGGATGTTTTAGCTATATCATTTATTACTAAAACCTCATTAAAAATTAATACACCCTGCGACCGTGAATTTCTTTAACCAGAATACTAGCCGAGGCTATTAAATGTTGTTGTCTTCTGCTGTTTACTGTTATCTGGCTCTGATACTGGAGCGCCAGCGTCTCCTCCACCACCAGAGGTGCCCGAATGGAAACATTTCCAATCAGCCTCAGCTCCTCTGACTGGGACAGAATTACTACTAAATGTAAAGAAGTGAATAATATCTCTCCATCATAATAATAACAATATTTGGATATTATATAGGCTATTAGGCTTTATATATCACCATGTATAAATGAAATATTCCAACCTCACCAGGAGTTGAATGCTCCACTGCTACTCTGCTGACAGCACCACTGATTTCCTTCCTTTTCTCTTTTTATTCTGCCAAACTAAACCAGTTTGTTGTTGCAGCTGTTGAACGTCAGCGTTTCACTTTCTGACTCTGAGAAATTCCTCTTCTTTTGGATTAAAACTTACTTTAAAACATTGTTTACCTCCTTCAACTAAAAAGTTGTGAAAACTTTAAGTCTGTGCTCCAAATGTAAAATATAGTTATAAACTCAAACAAGTTCAGTGAATAAGTACTTTTATTTCATAAATCTCTGTCGCTGCGTATTTCTGTAAAATGTCTATTTCCTTCTGTTGTTATTTGTGACGGTGCACTTTGATAATGAAGCGACTTTAGGGGGGAAAATCCTCTTTTTGGCCGTATTGCATCCTTCGGTGCCGTAAACTCTCGGGGCGAGCCATCTGGGTCGGGTATATATATTATATTATATATACTGTATATATTATATATAATAGTGCGTGGTATTTAATTGACGCTTGTTTCAAGCCGCCACATTTATCAACAGCCGACCATTCTCACGCTGTGATTGGCAAGATACGAACGTTTGATAAATCCCACGTGAACCCTGTCGTAAGACAAAATCTACACTCAGATCTGCTCTCGTTTCTACGATCGTTTGATAAATGAGGGCCAGTGTCACATGCAGAAACAACAACATGCATGAACTCTGTTGGCAGCTGATCATTTTCAGTCTGTATGATGAATCTTCTTTAACAAACCTGTAAACATTCAGCTTACCTACAACAGAGACAGAGAGCTGACGGCTCTCAGAGGAGAAGTTATGAGAGAAAACATGGACGTGATAAACACAGCTGTAGTTTCCTTGGTGGGCGGGCTCTGCAGCAGGAAACAGGAAGTGGGCATACTGATTGACAGCTGGCTGGGTGAGGTTAGGAAACAGGAAGTCAGCAGAGTGATTGACAGCTGGCTGGGTGAGGTTAGGAAACAGGAAGTCAGCAGAGTGATTGACAGCTGGCTGGGTGTAGTTGATTGCTGAGGTGGAGGAGGCGAAGGAGAGCTGGAAGGAGCCTCCTGGGTACTGAGGCTGCATGGAGCAGCTGATGGTGAAGGTGGAGCCTCTGAAAACCTGAAACTCCTCCTGATGCTGCTGCTGCTGGGCCTCAGAGACCCCGTCCATGGAGGAGGACCAGGAGATGTTGGGCTGAAGCAGCAGGTCTGTAAATACAGAGGGGTGATTGGCTGAAACAGGTCTGTAAATACAGACAGGTGATTGGCTGAAACAGGTCTGTAAATACAGACAGGTGATTGGCTGAAACAGGTCTGTAAATACAGACAGGTGATTGCTTCAGCCAATCACCTCTCTGTATTTACAGACCTGTTTCAGCCAGACAGGTTCCTCCAGGTGTGTCCTGTCAGGTGAAGCTCAGCAGTCTATGTCTCCGGAAACAAGAACACTTCTCTACACTTTAGGATGTTTCCAGTCCATTATAAACCACTGACTGTCACTGTGACAGAGGAAGGAACTCACTGGAAACATTTCTGTCATTCATGATGTCATAGATGATGTCACTGACAGGCTTACCTGAACAGACGAGATCCAGGATAAACTCAGAGGAAAATGAATATGCACAGTCCCTCAGAGCAGATCCAGACTGGACACAGTCAGGGCTGATCCACCACACAGATCTGTCTGAGGACTCCTCTCTCCGTTCTAGAGAAACAGCAGAACCACAGTCTAAGTCTCTGCAGGCAGCTGCTGCTGTCTTCAGGGTCCAGCCAGGGTAACGATCAACCACTGGTCTCCATTCTCCTTCATGTTTCAGCTCCAGTGTTCCTGCACAGCGACTGTCTCCTCCCACCAACCTGACAGGCTCTGAACACAATCAAGAGAGTCATTAGTAAAATAATAAAGTGAGTTTGATGAGAACAGAAATGAACCAAATGAAAGCTGCAGCTCCTCTTCTACCTGAGCAGGTGAGTCCAACAGCTCTGCCAGGTGAGCAGGTGTTTCTATCTGAGCCTGAGCTTCTACAGTCCAGGAGAGCAGACTCATTTCTTCCACACTGGAACTCTTTGGTCCACATTGGAGCCTCCCCTTCTCCATAGAGCGCCCCCTGGAGGACTGAAGGAGCCCCACAGCCAAGCTCCCTGCAGACCACCTCTGCATCCTGCTGGTCAAAGTCAGCTTCACACACTGAGGACCAGCTCTGGTTAGACTGGTCAGACTTCAGCTCCAGTCTGCCTGAGCACAGACTGGTCCCATTCACCAGCCTGACAGAGTCTGGAGAGGAGAGAGAAGAGAAACAGAGAGGTAAAAGACACCAGACACAGAATGAAAAGATTCTCTCTAACTATAATCCAGTGAATCAAACTGGACTGCAGCACATTTCCAACATTAGTTCATCACTGACTTCAGAACGCATCTTTATAACACCAGAGACTGCTGCAATGTTCCCACTACATTTACATTTATTACACTCCGTTTCTGTTATCCATTTTAAAACAGCTTCAAGTTGTTTACAAGCCACAACACAACATGATCATCTGTTCTCTTCCTCCTGCTCAGGAGAGATCTACAGCACAGGATAAAAATCTGTTTCCAGAATAACAGAAGTCAGCAGGCGGTCCAGGTGGAATCCTGCTCGGAGCCCTTTCCTGCCAGTCTTCTCCTCTGTCTCCCTCTTTCACTCTGTATCTCTGCCAAAAAGGTGACCTCATAAAAAAGTGATGGGGTTGGACTTCCTCCTTTTAAGGAGTTGCCATGGTGATGAACACCATGCAGGTGTGTAGATACTGACGGGTCCTGACTGGCTGAGCTGATCAACACTGTGTTCAGAACACAGAGACTGATGGTCTAAAGATACTCTGGACTATCTCTCCTGTTCAACTTTTCACAATCTCGTGAATAATTGGTGGTTTAATGAAATGCTGTTTTTTCCCTTGGTTTTAATCTAGGGCACAATGATGTTGGCCTTTGGAATTATGTTTGGATTATTGTTTTAGTTATTAGGAACAAAAGAACCACGAAACGTTAGAAAATATTATAAACCACAATAAAACAAGAGGGTTTTTTTTTTGTCCGAGAGTTACTGAATGAATATACGTTTGTTTTGCAAGGAGAGAATTAGTTCGGTAGGCTTTGCTGTAAAATGGGAGGTAAAGGGGCAAACTTAATTATAATTTAATTTTTCAACACAGCCACTTGGCTGCTGCACAATGTTGAAGGACAAATAGATGTGGGTGTGTGTTTATGTGTTTGTGTATGTGTGCTTGTTATATGTGTGCATGTTAGTGTGTGTTTATGTGTTTGTGTATGTGTGCGTGCTTGTTATATGTGTGCATGTTAGTGTGTGTTTATGTGTTTGTGTATATGTGCTTGTTATATGTGTGCATGTTAGTGTGTGTTTATGTGTTTGTGTATGTGTGCTTGTTATGTGTGTGCATATTAGTGTGTTTATGTGTTTGTGTATGTGTGCTTGTTATATGTGTGCATGTTAGTGTGTGTTTATGTGTTTGTGTATGTGTGCTTGTTATGTGTGTGCATATTAGTGTGTTTATGTGTTTGTGTATGTGTACTTGTTATATGTGTGCATGTTAGTGTGTGTTTATGTGTTTGTGTATGTGTACTTGTTATATGTGTGCATGTTAGTGTGTGTTTATGTGTTTGTGTATATGTGCTTGTTATATGTGTGCATGTTAGTGTGTGTTTATGTGTTTGTGTATGTGTGCTTGTTATGTGTGTGCATATTAGTGTGTTTATGTGTTTGTGTATGTGTGCTTGTTATATGTGTGCATGTCAGTGTGTGTTTATGTGTTTGTGTATGTGTGCTTGTTATGTGTGTGCATATTAGTGTGTTTATGTGTTTGTGTATGTGTGCTTGTTATATGTGTGCATGTTAGTGTGTGTTTATGCTATGGCTGCAGCATGTAATTTTAGTTGGTAGTTTTGCTATGATAATGGGTTTTCTAAATTGGAAGGTTTAATTGGTAATGTTTGATAAGCTGCCTAAGAAAGGGCTTAGAATTGCCCACCTGAACATATGCAGTATCAGCAATAAATTGACTGAAGTTGCTGATGTACTGTTGGTAAATACTGTTTCTGTAGTGCAAAGAACTACGTCCGAGGTTAAACGTAAATGGTTTGACATTAAACTTGACGCAAAGAAACGCATTAGCGCACACAAAAAAAGTACTTCTGCCACAGGAGGAGGACGCTCAGAGTCCAAATACCCCGTTGGTGCGCTCTACAACGGCCCGAGTAGCCGCGTGCGCCTCATTGTATGCTCCTGTGGTGTCTGCGGGCTGGCCAGTGGGGTCATAAGCCACGGCGTCAGTGGGTAACCCCTATCCCCTGTAGGGGTATCTGGTTCAGATACACATTGCCTCCATTAGGGGTACCAAAATATTTAGAGGTAAAAGCTAATT
This sequence comes from Centropristis striata, assembly GCF_030273125.1. NCBI lineage: Eukaryota > Metazoa > Chordata > Actinopteri > Perciformes > Serranidae > Centropristis > Centropristis striata. The sequence continues at coordinate 658,507 of NW_026739041.1, forward strand.
TAGGTCAATTTTGCTATCGGAAATTGACTAAATTAATATTTAATACTTTAAATGAATTAAAGTTACTCGATGGGGCACCACCTATTCACTTAGGAATAGGAAAAGATAGCAAATCATAGTTAATCAGTCTCATAAAGTTAACAAATCATCAATTTGGAACATTGATTATTAATTATGAATATAATTATAATCGAATTACCTTATTAATATTTAGTAACTGTTGAAGGAATTTTGAGTTCTTTCCATAGCAGAGGTTAGCAAATCACTCATTCATGTGCAACATTAAAGGGAGAAGCATATTAATCCAAAAACATATTTATTCTAAATAAAACAAAGCAAACAGAACACACAATAACTAATCTAAAAGACTATTTACAGTGGAAATGTGAGTGAGAAAAAAAATGTGTAACAAAATGGCTGCCGAAAGGCGGTCATTTAAACAAATCAAAATGGCGGAAGCCCTTTTGTTCTTGAAGAACAATAGACCATGCGGTCTTGAAGGTCTATGTGTTGTAGGAAGCCAAATTAAAGTATATTTCATGTGGATTAGTGTGTGAGTAAATCAAATGAGTTATAGTTAATTTACATGTACAACTTGAGATATGTAGAGCAACATTAATCATACAACTTCAAGTGATCTAGCTACACAAAATATCCCAACAAATATACTTAAACACACAACAGATCAACACCATTGATTAAAGCTTAACACACTTGTTCTTGCTTACTAACTGCCCAGTACTATACCACAGTGTCCAGAGTTGAAAGGGGAAAACAGCACTCCTTTTGAGGAAGAATCTGGTTCCTGGTTGGGTTCTGGTGGTTGTAGCGTTGGTTGCTGTTGGCTCCAGAAGCTTGGTGAGGGTCTCTGTGATTATGTCCAGTATAGATCACAGGCAGGAAACTTAGAAGCGTCGTGGTGGGCCCACTTGGTTTGGGGCCTCTTAGAGCTGGAGACAGAGGGAAGGTGTCTGATCTTCCTCCTGGAAGATCAGACCAGGACAGCAGGCATGCTGTTCCTCAGGGAGTTGAGAAGAGAAGAGCAGAGAAGGGGTGGCTGCAGGACACTTTTGTGTCTCAACTTGGAAGTTGTATTTCCTGTTGGTATCAGCCAATGAGATGCCTTTAGGTATCTCCAGATACCTGTGGGGGTGGGGGTCGTTTGTCTTTGTTTTGAGGGGGACAAAGAACGACCTCCATCTTGAAGCATGGAGAGAATTTGTTGACAATAATAATCACTGCATTCAGTCTTTAATCCAAATGAACCTTCTGGAATAGCTGTGAGCCCTACATATCCCCCCTTTCGGTCGCAGAGTTTCTCTCGATGGGTAATTCTGCGAGCTAATGAAGAAAAGAAGGGTCCACAGTTGAAAGTGTTCATTTGTTAGTTCATTCAGTTGGTAACGTCTGGGCAGTTTATTCTATCTATCTGGCTAAGCAAGAACAGTAGATATAAACAAAATCCAGATAAACACAACTATAATGACATGGTGGAACAATAACTACACATTTCATCATCAGGGTTAGTGAGAAAAATGTTAGTTATGTACTATTGTTAGGTGAGAGGAGAGAAGGGTGTGGTACTATGTATGACTTATTGTGATGTCATGGTAGTGTGTCCTAAGCTAATGTTAAACAAAAGCTGTCTCACTGAGAAGGTACTAACGAGGAGTTGTCCAAGTGTACATGTAAAATTAGACAGTGGTGTTTTAGTCCAATCAGAATTTAGGCTTTAACTCAGTTAATAGGACGATGTCTGACTATTACTGGGTTAAAATTAACTGAAATTTGTTGCTGTTGCTAACAAACACAAGTTTACCTAAGAAACTGCCAAAGAAGAAGAGAAAGGTGAGGTACTGAATCAGCATTTGTTCTGCTGTCAGTACGGAAATGGACTATCCTGTCTGGGTTCAAAAGCGTCCTCTGTAGCTTTTGTTACTTCTCTGCTGTCGTGGCTCAGGGCTGTAACGCTCCATGTGGCCAGATGCAGAGATGCAGTCAGAGGCGCTGTCAAACTGATTATGACCACGTTCTGAACTGGATTCAGAGATGCTGAGGTCATCATCTGAAGGGCTCATTGTCTGGTCATAATTCTGGGCCAAGATCTCAGAGTATGGCTTCCTACAGCTTCTGCTATGTGAATGCCTATCTCTGTATAGTCGGTGGACGCTGCGATCTGGCTTAGTCTCCCTGCGTTGCCTTTTCTCACCCCCTTTCGGTTTGCTGGGAGGGTGAGAGTTTAGAGCAGGGGAGCTCTGAAACGCTGCCGGGGTTACACTTGCAGGCTCAAATGGTTTCGCTCTAGCTTTGGAATTGACAACAGTTTCCCAAACCACCTGTGTCACTTTCTTTAACTCGTGCATAGAGGGCTTACCATTATTTGTTGTGAGTACAACGTGAGTGCGTACGCATGGGTGGAGGTTTCTCAAAAATAAGGCCTTAAAGTTACTGTCTTCCTCTAAGCCTGGTGCATTCTTGCCCTGAAAATACGCATACCTCAAACGGTTGTAATAATCTCTAGGATTCTCACGACGAGAGTGTTTGATTGTGAGGGCTGCAACTAGAGATGTGAGGTTATCAACAGAAGAAGAGAATTCTTCTATTAATGCCTGACGGAGTTGAGCATAGTCATCTCTGACACTGGCAGATAACGTCAGTATAAACTTGCGAACAGCTTTACCGCTGGTTTGCCACACAAGTTTAACTTTTTCTCTGTTGGTTGCATGGGGCAGGTCAATTAGATTGTACTCTAATACAGAGAAATAATCCTCTACATGTTGATCATTTCCTGGATTGAAAATCTCAACATCTTTTGCTAAAGAGTCAAGCTTTTCCCAGCGGGGAGCCTGTGGTTTCCTCTCTGCTGAGGGCAAGACCAAATTAGCATGTCTGAGGGGAGGCTGATTTGATGCTGACTGAAAAGAAGAGCTGGTAGAAAATCTGGAAGATGATAAGCTACAAATCTCTTCAACATCGGTTTTAGGGAGATGGGAGGTCAGGAGGCTGTAACCTCTGTCTCTCACTGGGAGCTGAGAAGCTGACCCTATCTCCACAGACTTGGAGTCATATGGGATGTGTTCCCATCCTTTGACAGGTGGGGGAGTTGACCTGTCACTAGAAGAGGAGGAGTTAGAATCACAGTAACCTGAGTCACATTGTTCGAATGTCTGTGATGAAGGGGGACACTGGGCTCTAAGCCTGAACAATTCCTCCTTGTGCACACAGAGATTTAACTCAGCTGAGTGCAGATCCTCTAGATAGCGCATGGATTTCTTGTTTGCTGTTTGAATTTCCTGGAGAAGAGAGTCATTTTGTGCTCTCAGTGACTCCATCTCCCTTTCAAGAGCAGATTTGCTCTGAGAAGCAATGTTGGCTTGCCTGTGGAAATTCAAAAGCAAACATCTGACCAAAGGGCCTTTAGATGCAGCTTTCGCATCATAACTACCACTGAGTAGGGAGTTGATCTCATCACTGCACTCACTGAAGTTTAACTTATTGATTAGTTCAGGATAGCCAGGTTGAAGGCTCTGTGCTAGGGAGGAGATGAACTTATCTACACAGGGGTTCTCCATGATTAGGGAATCAAAGACTAAACAGGGGGGTTTAGTACAAACAAATGGTTGGCTGAGGTGTTGTTTTGACAGACACCCGTCAGTGTAGTTTTAACACTTACACTGGCCTAACCAAACAAAAGACTGGCTACACTATAGACAATAGCTTCCTGTGAAAGAGGACAGCTACAGCACCAACTAGCGGCTCTAGTGGGTAGAGGTTTTAACCAGAAAATGTAAACCAAAGTTTACAAGGCAGGTTTGCTTTTGAAGCTTAAACTTGCACACTAACTGAAATGCTTGGCAGTAACAGTTAGAGGGTTGTTTCTCAAAGATTGCACTCAAGCTGAAACACATGGAAGAAGCTGCAAGGTACAACAATTATTCACAGGGCTGGAAGCACGCTGTGGCTCTATCTCAAACTCAGTCTCTTCTTTACACTGAAATGCACGGCAGTAACAGCAAAAATACAGCTCTATTGTAGGATAAATCCGTAGATGAATCCACATTGAAATGTGACCTAAGCACACAGGTGAAATATCAAACTCATGGGAAAGGAAGGCCTGTTGGATGAAAGTCAGCATCGCGTATCCTGAGCGGAAGATCTGGTTAATACGATAACATTAAAATAAAAACAGGAGCTCCCAGGTGTACTCACATATCAAATGATTGTCATAACAGGAAAGTACAGGACAGTAAAACCTTAGTTACAAAGAAACAATGACGCACGAATTGAAGTGAAATGAGTTTGTGAGAGGCGTTGTCTCTCAGTTGTTGTTCTGACCATTGGATGTAATGTTTCATATGTTTTTACTATCTGCCAATTAAATCCCGCGCAAGGCTGTGATTCGATACTATCTGTTCGTCAAGTGTTTTCTTTAAAGATTTTCTACAACATAGTGGCGAGCTAGTCCAGAACCTTTTCCAGTAGTCCGGAGGGGGGACCCGCCCGGCCGGCGCGGCGGAGAGCTCCTGGCGCCAAAAAGAAAAAATCAGGTAGGAGAATTTCTTCTCTTTACAAAAAAAAGAACAATTAAGAGAGCTCTCTGTCGTGTTGCTGCTGGGGGGGGAAGCCCAACTCGAACGTATTGGAAACCAGAACCTATTCTAAATTTTTCTTAAAGATTAAAGACGACAGAGGTTTCGATTCAGTCTTGTGTGAAATTGTGTGTAGCCTACATACAAATTAACCACCAAAAAAATATCTCAAAAGAATACCAAAAAGGAGAACAACAAATTTGGAAAATAAATTCTAATTAAAGAAGGTAGTGGTTTGGATTGCTTTTCCATGAACAAGGAGAAACAGTGCGCCAACTGATAACGGTTTGGACGGAGAGATTCTGCGTCTCTACGTTTTCGACTCCGAGTCAAAGGAGCAATCAGATAACGGAATGGGTCTGTAAAGATGTGTTTTTATAGGCTTTCGATTTTCGGGTCTGATTAGGGTCTCACTTAAAAGTCGGCGGCCAGAGGTCCCAGTGGACTGCAGAGAGTCCGGCTGGGGGCTGGCGAGGTGATCTGAGCCACAGACGTTCTTTTATGGGGGGCTGTTCAGCTGCGGGCTGACCTGAGTCAACGACCGAAAGACGTGCTGTGGGATCGCCTGGCTGTTTTCAGACTTGTTGAAGAGTTTTGCCTGGTTTTTGGGATAAACCAGATGGTTGTGACGGCCGAGTGTAATTCTGCAGAAAGTCCTGCCCGGACACGAATTGTGATTTTGTGATGCAGCGAAAATAGAAGGCTGTAATATTCAGAGAGATGTGTTTGTGTTGTGATTAGTAAACAAAACTAGAGAACCGTGATCGCCACTCCCCAGGGCCCAGGCGAGACAGACTCACGGATTTCTTGTGCTTTTGTCTAGACGAGTTTAATGTATACGTGGAGGTCATCCACTAGTTAAAGAGGACGACACCAGCTGCGGGGCGGAGTACCGTAAATACACGGGAAACGTATCTTCAGTGGTGGTCAGAATCTGCGCATTGGTTGCGCCAAATAAAAATTTCCTCTCTGAATGGTAAAGGGCAATAAGTAATCAATAGACTATTAATGTATAACTGTTAGAACCAACTGACACTGATAACGACCGGACTGACTTGTACTTTGTGTATATAAAACATTCTAATGGCATATAAAACATCACATATAAAACATTCTAACCCATTCACTCATATCATGATAAATGCTTCATATGTAATTAAATGTTCATTGTCTGCAGCTGGTTTAACAAGTATGTTTTAGTGTTTGTATTGATGTAATTTGTGCTGGCAAATTGTCTTGTGAATTCTGTAAGACTATCATAAGTAAAATATCACTGTAAATAATAGGAGACAATCAGGTGCAGAGCCAGTAGAGTAAAGGAAACGACACACAAACTCCACAGCTCAGAAAACGCACACACCAAAAGCTCCCGCTCTCTCTCCCTCTCTCTCTCTCTCTCTCTCTCTCTCTCTCCCCGCCTCTCTCCCTCTCTCCCTCTCTCTCCCTCTCTCTCTCTCTCTCTCCCCGCCTCTCTCCCTCTCTCCCCGCCTCTCTCCCTCTCTCCCCGCCTCTCTCCCTCTCTCTCTCTCTCTCTCCCCGCCTCTCTCCCTCTCTCTCTCTCTCTCTCCCCGCCTCTCTCCCTCTCTCTCTCTCTCCCCGCCTCTCTCCCTCTCTCCCCGCCTCTCTCCCTCTCTCCCCGCCTCTCTCCCTCTCTCTGTCTCTCTCCCCGTCTCTCCCTCTCTCTCCCTCTCTCTCTCTCTATCTCCCCGCCTCTCTCCCCGCCTCTCTCCCCGTCTCTCCCTCTCTCTCTCTCTCTCTCCCCGTCTCTCTCCCCCCCTCCCACAAAGCTCCATGATAACTAACCTTTCATGCTATTGAGCATTGCTAATCACCTAAAACCTAGACTTTTGTGAAAGTGACAAACACATCTCAGTAAACCTTATTCTGATCATAAGACTAGAGTAAACAGACAAAATGAACACGACACCGGCGGCATGGCTGGGTGTCAGACATCCTGAATTCATGAAAGACATCCAAAAAATTTCCGAAAAATGGGCTAAAAGAACAGAGGGATTGTCCTCGGCCTGGCCAAAAGACGGCACTTTTGATGTTGGGGTGTGTGAGGATCTGGAGTTGAGAATCCAAGACTACAAACACAAAGACAAAAGCAAGAAACGACAACAGAAAAGGGAGCTAGAACTAAAAATCCTGAAATTATTCAAAACAGAGGGTGTGCGTTACAGAAAAAACCTAAGAGAGGCCATAATAGAATCAAAGAACAATAAAAAACGATTCTCATTCCCTTTTGCAAGGAAAATTGACAGGACTCAGAATAGCAAGGAGGTTGCAGGGAATTATCCGTCATTGGCAGGTGTCATACACTTCGACGGACAATTTGGGGACAACTTAGATGACGTAAATAACCAACAACCAGGGGGTAGTCAGCCAAGCAACAGGGATCAATCAAGCAATAACCACACACATAATAGCCCTACAAAGACACAAGAAAGCCCAAATGCCCAAACAGAGCATTCTCCAATCATACGCGCAGACACAATGACATCAGACATTAATCTGGCTATAAACAGAGAGCAACCACGACGCAGTGAGACTAAATTCACAACACAAACACAGGTGACACCAATGAGAAATCAAACCTGGGTGCCGAGTCACTGCAGCACAGCCAGACGCAGGGAACAAATACAGACAAGGCCAATATTAGACTGTTTTGCAGACAGACGAGAAAGCATGGGGAGGCCAGGGAATCGATCACAAACATATTGGATCGAACTTGATCAAACAAATGTGGACACAGAAAGGCAGATGAACAGGACAACTATACAAGAGCTAGAGGAGGAAATAGATAGGACACATGGGGATGTGTGTGTGGGACAGGAAATGGATCAGGAAAGGGAGGAGCCAGCACAGCAGACAACACAGAGAGAGAGAAGCCAGAAAACTTTTAAAGACTTTAACCTCAGATATAGGCCAAATATACATGCCCCTGACAAATACACAGACCCTGGAATGTTTCCAATTCTGATTAAAGGAACACAGGGCCATTACACACCATGGCAGACTGTTGACCTTGCTGGGCTGAAAGCTCGACTCCCTGACATACATGAAGGAGCAAGTAGATGGATTCGGGCGTTTGAGGAAGAGACTGTTGGCAAATTGTTGGCTCTTGGTGACATAAAGGCTCTCTTTGCCCAAGCACTGGGAGCTCCGGTGATGGAAAACATGTTGAGATTCAGCAACAATGGCTGGATGCTTGATCCGATGGCTGATGGAACAGAGTTCAATGCTTACCGACAAAGACTGTGGGGGGTGTTAAGGGAAGAATATCCCACCAGAATAGAGCCCAAAGCTCTGAGAGGTGATCCCATATTGGATACAGAAAATCCAAGTGCCTACATTAACCGACAGTTAAAGAGATGGAAAGAGGAGACTGAAGATGAAGTGGAAAAGAGCCCGGTTTTGGTGACTTTGTTTAGACAGGCTGTGGTTGAGGCCCTTCCCACACCAGTCCAGAGCAGATTGGATGATGTGGTTGGACTGACATCAATGCCGCACCGACAGTTTTGTGATCATGTGACACATGCAGTTGAAAAATACAGGAAAGATGAGAACAAATTAAAAGAGCAAGAAAAATCTACTCAGAAGAAACTGATCCATTTGCAAATAAATGAACTGCAATCCAAGCAAAAAGCAAAAGAGGCATCCACACAAATGTCACAGACAACCACAACACAGGTAGCTGCACAGCCAGATGCAGTGGCACAGCCACCCAGTACACACACGACTCAACAGCAGCAAGCACCTCCCACACAGCAAGGACCAGCAGTTGTGAATGTGTACTCACAGCAATACAGACCGCCGAAGCGATTCAACAACAAACAGAACCAGGGGGGCCAACAAAGACCATTTCAACAGCAACAAAATAAGCCAAGGGGTTGTTACAGATGTGGGGAGATGGGACACAGATATGCAGACTGCAGATCAGCTACTGTAGTGCCAGGTTGGGATGACAATTACAGGAGACCACAGCCCAATCAACGTGAACAGGGTCCAGCAAATCCATGGGGGGGGCCAAACCATGGGTATTAGGGTTGCCCAGAGAATCCTGAACTAGGGGGACAGCTTCCTATTGTAGCTATGGAAGCTGGCAAAGAGCCAATCATTCAAGTGCAAATAGAAAATAAAAATGTTCCCATGCTTCTTGACACAGGCGCCACTTACACATGTGTGAGATCAGAAATTGCACAATCACTCCCCATGTCAGGAAAATTTGTTAAAACTATAGGATTCTCGGGTATGAAACAAATCATTCCAATGACGACCCCAGTCAAATTAGCTACAGCAGGACAAGAAACAAAAATTCCAATACTAGTTTCTGATCAAACACCAATAAATTTGCTAGGACGAGATGCCTTATGCAAATTGGGGATGAAGATTTGGTGCACACCTGAAGGTGTGTACACAGACATTGAAGGATTAGACTTACAAATGCACATAAGAACAGAATGCGCTAAAGTCTATTGGTTGGGTAACATAGGAGAGACAGTAAATTCAAATGTACAAAAATGGAACAAATACATCACAGCACAGATTCCAAAAGCTACAAAACCCCAATCTGATTACCATTGCACAATGTTTTTTGATCAATCATGCAGCAAAACATTTGAGGAAAAATGGGATGAACACACGAGGGGGATGAAAGTTGAGCTGTTATCACATTACATCATTGTGGGGCAACAAGGGGCAGGTTTGAAAATAGAGCCGAACAGTTTCATTGACGATTGGTATAATGTGCCTGAATCTATCCCACATGTCACATTGATGGTAAACGAAAATTTTGAATCCAAAGATATCGGACCAATGATGCAGGCAGCAACACAGATGAAATGGCTGCCAACAGACAATCCCAAAATCTTACAAACTGCAAATAAGACTATGTTGAAAATTCTGTGCGACGTACAAATGTTGAGTACACCACAAGTGGTGTCAGTCCCGCGCGAGAAAACATCACAACACACGGCAACGCCCGAGGAAAATTATAGCATACAAAAACAGGATATGCTTAAACAAGTCCCTGATCAATTATGGTCAAAAAACGACCACGATGTGGGGTTGGTAAAATCTGCCAAACCAGTAAAAATCCGTTTACAACCAAACATGAAGCCGCCAAATCGTGCACAATACCCACTTAAACCAGAAGCTGAACAGGGCATCAGTAAGACTATTGAAGGCCTCATGAAGGCAGGGGTGTTAATAGAGACTAATAGTGCATGTAACACACCCATTTTTCCAGTACAAAAAGCTGATAAATCAAAATATCGGCTGGTTCACGACCTGAGAGCTGTAAATGAGGCCATAGAGGATTGGCCAGTTGATGTACCAAACCCTCACACACTTCTGACTAATGTGCCTCCAGATTCTAAATATTTTTCGGTTATTGACCTGTGCTCTGCATTTTTCAGCATTCCACTGCATGAGGACGCGAGAGATTTGTTTGCATTCAAATACAGAGGTAAGAAATTGACATACAGCAGGTTACCACAAGGCCTAAAGATCAGCCCACATGTTTTCAATCAGGCTTTGAAACAAGATCTCGAGGACATACCACTCAACAGCACACTGATCCAGTATGTAGACGACATTCTGATCTGTGCACCGACACTTGATGACTGTCACCGCGATTCAATAAAGGTATTACAAAGACTAGCTGAGGGAGGTCATAAAGTGTCAAAAACAAAATTGCAGTATTGTGAAACACAGGTGGAGTATTTGGGGAGATCTATTTCACAAGGGACAGTAGCAATATCTAAAACACAATTAGAAGGGGTGAGCAAAGCTCCACGGCCCAAAACAGTTCAACAAATGATGACATTCCTGGGGTTGGTAGGATATAGTTCAGATTGGATTGAGAACTTTGCAGAGCTAACGGCCCCACTCAGACAGATTATAAAAGAAGCAGGCACACAGACATTGAAAGCTACACTAAAGTGGAGCAGCGAAGCTATGGTAGCATTTGAGACAATCAAACAAGAAATGCAACAGGCACCAGCCTTAGCAACACCAGACTATGAAAAACCATTTTTGCTATATGTAGCAAACAGACAGGACTCGTACGCCTCAGCAGTGTTGATGCAGGAAACATGTAGTGGCAGGCAAAAACAGCCCATTGCATATTACAGCACAAAACTAGACAATGTGGCACAGGGATGGCCACCTTGCTACCAAGGAATAGCAGCTGTACATTATGCTTATGAAAAAGCTTCAACAATAACCATGGGTTATCCAGTCACCATTTTCACACATCACAAAATCTCAGAGCTGTTACATCAAGGGAAGTTTGTAGTGACACAGGCAAGATGCTTACAGTACACACCTCTACTAACTTACCCAGACATAACAATCAAAAGGTGTGTCACAGCTAATCCAGCAAATTTTGTCCCCTTGGGACACGAGGGAGAACAACACGGGTGTATAGCAGAGACAATGAAGTACACAAGGCTCAGACCAGACTTAGAATCAACGGCTTTAGCATATGCACAAGAGACATTGTATGTTGATGGATCATGTTACAGAGACTACACAGGAAACCATGCAGGCTATGCAGTAGTGAGACAGGAAGGAAACATGTTTCTCACTGCCAAAGCAGAGAGCTGCGAGCAGCCCTGCTCTGCTCAATTAGCTGAACTACGTGCACTAACAGAAGCGTGCAGAATAGCTAAAGGAAAAATAGCAAACATTTACACTGACTCGGCTTATGCACATGGTGTGTGTCATCTATTTGGAGCTGTGTGGAAACAAAGAGGCTTCACAAAATCAGATGGTAGCCCGATTCAACATAACAAACAAATAAGGGAATTAATGTCAGCAATGATGCTCCCGACTAAACTTGCAATCATAAAGTGTCAAGCTCATCGGAAGGGAAATGATGATGTGATAAAAGGTAACAATGCAGCAGACGAAGCTGCCAAAATAGCTTCTAAAAGTGAGGTTGCAATTTTGTCGCCGGTAATATCATTAGAGCCAACAACAACACCAGATGACATTGTCCTAATTCAGGCAGAAGCCAGTCCACGTGAACAATCACTGTGGCGCAGTAGAGGAGCCACAGTGGACAACAAAGGTCTTTGGAGATCACACGAGGGTCTCATAGTAGCACCCGTGACGTTGCTAACAATCCTAATCTCCCAGGCCCACAATGTTTGCCATTGTGGGAGGGGGGAAGTCATGAAAAAACTAAGACAGCAAGGCTATTGGTCACCGTATCTACAGGCGATGGTAGATGAAATACTGAACCAATGTGAAATTTGCGCTGAAAACAATGTGCGTAAGGGTGTTAAAACACCAGTGGGACACATTCCAGTCCCAGAGGGACCGTTCAAACACTTAGCCCTAGATTATGTCGACATGATCAAAACTGTACAGGGGAAACGATACATGCTTGTGATAATTGATCGTTTCAGCCGTTGGGTGGAGGCGCATCCGTCCAAGGACCTAGGGGCAGAAACGGTGGTTAAATTTTTGATACGAGAAGTCATTCCAAGATTTGGCATTCCTTCTGAAATAAGCTCAGATAACGGTGCAGCGTTTGTTCAAAAAGTAGCCAAGGGTATTTTACAACAACTGCGAATCAAACAAAGACTCTCTGCAGTGTACCACCCGGAAAGTAATGGGATGGTCGAACGTATAAACGGAACGCTAAAATCAAAAATAAACAAGATTTGTGCCAGTACAAAGCTTAATTGGGTGGATGCTTTACCACTTGCTTTGATGCAATATCGCACACAAACCCATAGAAGCACTCATCTAACACCGCATGAAATGCTAACGGGTCGACCCATGCCAACACCACAGATGAGAGGTCCATATAAGGGGCCTAGTCTTGAACAGTTACAAACTGAGCTGCAAGACTACATGAGACACCTAACGGCCATCCACAGATCGATCTATCTACAGGAAAAAGAAAGGGAGCCAGATCCCAAACGAGACATTGAGAGACCAGTGGAGCCGGGGGACAAAGTCTACATCAAAATCTTCAGACGAAAGTGGCATCAACCACGTCGAGAGGGTCCATATACTGTCATACGAGCCACACCAACGGCAGTCCAGGTGGAAGGAAGCACCACGTGGTACCACTTAAACCACTGCTGCAAAGTCCAGGACTCAAAAAAGGGCAGTACTGCACTAATTGATGATATCAAGAAAAATGACTGTGAGAATAATGTTGACAGTGACAAGCATTCTATTGTGGATGCTCTCAGGAAACCTGGGACAGCTGCAGGAGATGCAGAGGAAGCTGAGCAGGGTCCGAGGAGATCAAAACGGCTGGCAGCAGGCAGACAGAGTCCAGGCAGCAGTGAGCAACATCCCACAGGAAACAGATAAGTGCGATGCAAAGACATACACGACAGCACACAGAGAGACAGGACCAAGACTAGCATTGACTACACATGACCAACGACATGGAAAAATAATGACTAGACGAGACGTTCACAAATACTGGGACTGGTATACAACCTGGCACACGCCAGACGAGTTAGAGGGAAAACCTGTATATTATGAGGTGGCTGTGACGTCCAAAGATCGTGATAGAAGACAGCTGTGTGCGTTCAAATTCAGTCAAACAGGAGAGAAAACTTGGGGAGTAGGACCCTGTGAAGTAAAGCTTAGCATAGGAAGAGATATTGAGATAACAATGGAGACGGGTTACACCCCACGATTTGAATATTATGCTCATATCGCAGCAAAAAATCCAGAGGCTAACATAGAGGAAAGAGTAACATTAAAACTTGAGCGCAGAGACTACACTGATGTAATAATTCCAAAAGACATACGGCTGTTATCAGAGATCAATGGAGACCGAGTTAGAATTCACATTCCACCACAAGAAGTATCAAGCAGTTTAATTAGAAGGGACATTCGGGTGCTGGAGACAGAAACATCAACAGCAGAAAACGGGGTAATATGTGGGTGGACAACCAGACATCTCAAAGGAGATTCAACTTGGGGAGGGGAAGTGTGTGATATCAAGATTTTAAACACAGACAGAGGGTGGATGGTCGAACTCGACAGAAGAATAGTGCAATTAGAACACACATATGCCTTAGAGACCATAGCTACTGATGATCGTGGACATCAGGTGAGAGAGATCTTACCTTGGTCGGCCCCCTTTTACATAAATGAGAATTCTAATCCACAGGCACTTACCCATAGCCATGAGGTCACTACACCGAGAATAGAAGCACGCATAATCACAACACCAAGGCTAGGTTTGACCACTGCACCACGAATTAGGTCAGAGCCAGACACACACACGGAACCAGACACACACACAGAACCAAACACACACACAGAGTTGAAACCACGCACAGAGCCAGACACACACACAGAGTTGAACCCACGCGCACAACCGGACATACACGCACCTACTCACACACAACAGGAGCCAACTTCCCAACCTGATTTGATAGGCCAGAATGAGGAAGCAAAGACTACCATAAAAACGGTGCAGTACCCCCCGCTACATTGGTTGCCGCCCATGCCGCCCCCCACAACAGAAAAGTATCCCCCAAAGGAAAAGAACAAAAGAAAGGAAATAACAACCACAACTGAGGTCACAAAGACAACCCTGAGTTATTGGCAGTGGCTACCGATGACAACATTAGCAAATCAGCAACAGGAAATAACTGCCCCACCTAGTACAACAAAGGTAGCGCCTGGGAAGTGGCCGCCACATCCAAGGGCAAGATCTCCAGCACACAAGACAAACAAACGAAAGACACTGGGCACAACCACAGCAACTATAACAGAGAAAGACTTGGACTATTATGACACATATGACGACAACCCAGGATTAGAGGACGTAAATACAGACAGAGACCAGTGGAGATTAGTAAAACCAAGACACAGAAAATTACAACCTGCCTATATGGACGATAGCGATGATCCGGATCAATGGGAGGAAAGTGAGGTGGTATAAACCAAACAGGGAAATGGTAAGAGGTAATTGAAATAGCGGAAAAGACATTCACCAGAACGTCGGGGGACGGGTGAGAATTATGTATCACACATAATGTTTATCTTGTGTATCCTACCTAAATGTCTATATTTGAGAAAAAAAAAAAAAAAAAAAAAAAAAAAAACTATATATATCCATATATACAGGTAAACATATAAGACATATAAAGACATCTACATATTCATGTGATTTTACTTTGGTTTTGTGTTATCTTTGCAGTTGTTTTGTGGCATGTTTGGATACTTTGGGCGTGGCTTGTTGGGGCCACATCCCTGTGGGTCTAGTGTGGCCGCAATGTCATTTGGGTAGTCAGGTTTGAAGTTCAGAAAATTTTCAATTTTTATGTTCATTATATTGCTGAAGTCATGTTTAATCATATAAAGGATGTGTAATCAGCAAAGCTAAAGCATATAAAATATATTGTGATCAGTTGTTATGTAAAATGCATGCATCATGTTGTTGTTTTGAACCATGTTAAAATGCACATATCATGTTCTTGTTTTGTACCATATAGGAATGTACATACATCATGTTTGTTGCTAGAGTTAGAAGCCATTTCACAATGTAATGTGTAACATCCATAACATGTCTTGATGATGATTGATTTGTGATACACTCTGAATGTAAAACATATAGTGGGCAGTTATCAGGTCCAGATTGTGAGGTGACGCTCTTAAAAGTGTATGGCCGCCATGACGGGATGGGACCGCATCCGCCTTTTCCCTGTATACAGCCGACAGGGTTTTTCACGGATTGCACACTGGGGGAGCTGCATCTCACAATATGGGCATTATATATGGGTTCATTAACTTTCTATAATTAACGTGTGTTATGTAACAGAATAGCCGCTAAATACATATTTTAGGGAAACATATTATATGCATAGATTAGGGCTGCAAAGGTTTGCTGTAACAAGTGCTTAATTACATGTAATCTTTCTACACTATTCCTCTTCCACACACAGGAACCATAATTTGGAACTAAATTCATAGGGAACACATTTTGTTAATTAAACCTTACATTTTTTGATAATGGTTAACACCATTATAAGGGAGGATATGTAGGATAAATCCGTAGATGAATCCACATTGAAATGTGACCTAAGCACACAGGTGAAATATTAAACTCATGGGAAAGGAAGGCCTGTTGGATGAAAGTCAGCATCGCGTATCCTGAGCGGAAGATCTGGTTAATACGATAACATTAAAATAAAAACAGGAGCTCCCAGGTGTACTCACATATCAAATGATTGTCATAACAGGAAAGTACAGGACAGTAAAACCTTAGTTACAAAGAAACAATGACGCACAAATTGAAGTGAAATGAGTTTGTGAGAGGCGTTGTCTCTCAGTTGTTGTTCTGACCATTGGATGTAATGTTTCATATGTTTTTACTATCTGCCAATTAAATCCCGCGCAAGGCTGTGATTCGATACTATCTGTTCGTCAAGTGTTTTCTTTAAAGATTTTCTACAACACTATATGCACAGGGCCAGGGGCACGCTGTGTCTTACTCAAGGGGAAAAGGGGAGCACTTATTTAACAGCAAATGTCTGAAAAGATTGCATTGAATATCCTGTATTCAAATGCTGAAACGAAGTTCTTAAACTTCTACAGAGTAGGTTTACCTAGTTAGTTAGCAGCAGCAAGTGGTTAACTTAGCAGAAATACTTAACTGGTTTAAAAAGTGGTAGTTACCAATACACAAATCTCTCAAATTGCTTTTGCTTAATTTATAAATAAATTAATTTACACCACTATGTACTTTTGTGAGTACAGATGGGTCTACTCCTGTAGCAGACTACTGGTGTAAAATGCAAAGACTTCTGGCAAGTCTAAAATTTGGAATCAAAAATATTTTTGGTGTGGACCAAAAATGAATATGCTGTCATTAATATTGCACAATTATGAATGATTGCCAACTATACTATGCCTCACACGGGGCACCATAATAATGTAGGGGTATCTGGTTCAGATACACATTGCCTCCATTAGGGGTACCAAAATATTTAGAGGTAAAAGCTAATTTAGGTCAATTTTGCTATCGGAAATTGACTAAATTAATATTTAATACTTTAAATGAATTAAAGTTACTCGATGGGGCACCACCTATTCACTTAGGAATAGGAAAAGATAGCAAATCATAGTTAATCAGTCTCATAAAGTTAACAAATCATCAATTTGGAACATTGATTATTAATTATGAATATAATTATAATCGAATTACCTTATTAATATTTAGTAACTGTTGAAGGAATTTTGAGTTCTTTCCATAGCAGAGGTTAGCAAATCACTCATTCATGTGCAACATTAAAGGGAGAAGCATATTAATCCAAAAACATATTTATTCTAAATAAAACAAAGCAAACAGAACACACAATAACTAATCTAAAAGACTATTTACAGTGGAAATGTGAGTGAGAAAAAAAATGTGTAACAAAATGGCTGCCGAAAGGCGGTCATTTAAACAAATCAAAATGGCGGAAGCCCTTTTGTTCTTGAAGAACAATAGACCATGCGGTCTTGAAGGTCTATGTGTTGTAGGAAGCCAAATTAAAGTATATTTCATGTGGATTAGTGTGTGAGTAAATCAAATGAGTTATAGTTAATTTACATGTACAACTTGAGATATGTAGAGCAACATTAATCATACAACTTCAAGTGATCTAGCTACACAAAATATCCCAACAAATATACTTAAACACACAACAGATCAACACCATTGATTAAAGCTTAACACACTTGTTCTTGCTTACTAACTGCCCAGTACTATACCACAGTGTCCAGAGTTGAAAGGGGAAAACAGCACTCCTTTTGAGGAAGAATCTGGTTCCTGGTTGGGTTCTGGTGGTTGTAGCGTTGGTTGCTGTTGGCTCCAGAAGCTTGGTGAGGGTCTCTGTGATTATGTCCAGTATAGATCACAGGCAGGAAACTTAGAAGCGTCGTGGTGGGCCCACTTGGTTTGGGGCCTCTTAGAGCTGGAGACAGAGGGAAGATGTCTGATCTTCCTCCTGGAAGATCAGACCAGGACAGCAGGCATGCTGTTCCTCAGGGAGTTGAGAAGAGAAGAGCAGAGAAGGGGTGGCTGCAGGACACTTTTGTGTCTCAACTTGGAAGTTGTATTTCCTGTTGGTATCAGCCAATGAGATGCCTTTAGGTATCTCCAGATACCTGTGGGGGTGGGGGTCGTTTGTCTTTGTTTGGAGGGGGACAAAGAACGACCTCCATCTTGAAGCATGGAGAGAATTTGTTGACAATAATAATCACTGCATTCAGTCTTTAATCCAAATGAACCTTCTGGAATAGCTGTGAGCCCTACACCCCTATGGATATAGAAAGGTAAGTCCATATATAACACACACATGTGATTATGCAGGCTATATTCTTACCAATGAGCCAGCCGTCTCTCACAGCTCCATCCATGCGCAATTACGCAGGATGAATGCGTCATGCGTCCCACCGGGCCACCGTGCCACAACGTTTAACAACACACACTTTGCGTCACAGATCAGTTGCACATTCACGGAATGAAAGTTTTTCCGGTTAATGTAAGCAAATGCATCACCGGATGGAGCCTTGATGCGTACGTGTGTGCAGTCTATGGCACCGATAACACCTGGCATGTTTGCAACTGCACTGAACCCCTGCATTACTTCTGTCTGCCGTTGTGCGCCATATGGAAATTGGATATACTCTGGCATTAATTTAATGATACCTCTGAGAACTGCAGGCAGGATGCGTCAATTTACATAGATAATTCACAATTATGAGTTTAATCTGAATCTTAATCCCGCCAATTGCCAACTAATTAAACTAAATATGTTATATTTTTAATCGTTTGCCATGTTTATATCACATGTTTCAAAGGCATCTGCGTATTGTGTACATAACAGAACGCATTATGAATTAAAATTGTAATTTCCAACAGTGACGAGCATTATTTATATGCGTTCTTAAATTTACACAAGCACTACGTGTGGTCAGCAGCATGTGTAGATTTTGTTAGTAGCTACGAAAAGATCGGAGCTACTAAAATATTGATGAATGCGGAGATGCACGTAAATTTCCGTCTGCGAACGGTTTACACACAAATTCGTTCTGCTCACGTTTCATGAATGAGGCCCAATGAAATCAAACATGATAGCAAACACTTATGGAAAACCTTGAACAATTTATTAAGAGGAAACTGAGGGAGGTTTTCTCACAAAGCCAGTAGACATAGCAAATCATTTAAACAGCTACTTCATGACAAAAATAGATACATTGGAAAGTAGTGTCAGCTTACGGTCCAATAATATAGACTTATCTCTTCAGTTAATAGCAGAGATTATGGAAGGCAAAAAGTGTGGTAATGAATTCAGTCAAGTTAGAGTTACTAAAACTGAACTGATGCTGATGACATGCGAGGATAAATCTCCAGGAGTTGATGACTTTGATGGTAAACTCCTCAAACCTATTACTGCACTAATTGCACCTACGGTCACACACATTATTAATCACTGCTTCAAGGAAATAAGTGTCCACAATCATGGAAAATATCCAAAGAAGTGTTTCTACCAAAAAATAATAGACTGCCGTTGTCTGAGACCAACAGTCGATCCATTAGCCTAGTGACGATTCTAAGTAAAATAATGGAGGAAATTGTACATGAACAGATTCAGTCTTACTTTGCCCAAAATAATTTAATATTTAGCAGCAGCAACAGTTGATGATTTCAATGTGAATTTAGCCAGTGAGATGACTCAGATGGTGGACTGGATCAATAACAATAAACTGATCTTGAATGTGTCTAAAACAAATTGTAAAATAATCGGTACAAATCATTCTTTAAGTTCCAAACCAAAGCTTAATCTCACAATAAATAAAACGGTGATAAAGCAACTAGAAGTAGTAAAACTTCTAGGAGTCATCATTTACAATAAACTCTCATGGGATGAACATATAAAAAAAGGTTGTGTCTAAAATGGGAAACGCCATATCAATAATCAAAAGATGTGCTGAATATTTAACGTACCAACATGTTAAGCAAGTGACTCAGACTTTGGTTTTGTCTAATGTAGACGACTGCTGTATAGTCTGGTTTATTACTTCATTGAGTAATATAAGGAAGTTGCAGTTGGTCCAGAATAAAGCAGCAAGAGGAGCTCTTTACTTTCATAACTAATGTTATTAAAATGCACAAATCATTAGGTTGGTTAGATGTAAAAACTAGATTTTTTTTTTTATTACTGATGGTTTTTATTAAGAATTTCAAAATAACAAAATCACCTCTTATTATTCATAGAAATGTGTCTTTCAGTTCAGAGGCACATAATTATTCAACAAGGCATGTTGGAGGTTGTTTCACTTTATACCAAGATCCAAGACTATGATTCAACGTACAGTTATATATATATATATATATATATATATATATATATATGTGGGTGTTTCTCTCTCTAGTAGAATCAAGAAGACAGCTGGAAGTCCACTTGACTACTTGCATGGTCATTATCCCTCTGTATTGCAATTTGATCCACCAAGTGCTACTGAAGTACAGGTAATAATAGCTGATCTCAATAATTCTGCAGCAGGTCATGATGAAATAAGTGCATCACTGCTTAAGGAGGTTGGTTTTCATATTGTACAACCACTCACATACATCTGTGGAAAGTCTATGGAAAATGGAGTTGTTCCTAAAAGTATGAAAGTCACTAAAATTATTGCTCTTTTTAAATCTGGGGACCCTAGTAGCTTTACAAATTACCGTCCAATATCAAGTCTGCCCTGTTTTTAAAAGGTTTTAGAGAAACTGGTCTACAAGCGAATATTAGAACATTTAGATGCACAAAATATCCTCCATGAACACCAATATGGGTTTAGAAAGAAACACTCGGCATACATGGCCTTATTACAACTTGTTGACTAAATGTATGCAGCTATGAATAACAGTGAATTTGCTCTTGGTATCTTTTTAGATTTGTCCAAGGCCTTCGATACAGTCAATCATGACATTTTAATCAAAAAACTGAAGCATTATGGTTTTCATGAACAGACTTTGAAATGGTTGTGCAGCTATGTATATGATAGAGAACAATATGTATTTGTGAATGGTTCAGTATCAGGCAGGACTAAAATAATGTGTGGGGTCCCTCAAGGTTCTATTCTGGGACCGTTGCTGTTCCTCATATATATTAATGACCTTCCTGCTGTATCTTCCAAATTACTGATGACACCAACGTGATCTTAGCAGATAAAAATCTTAATTCCCTTATCTCCGATGCTAACAGTGGCATGGAACAAATTTCAAAATGGTTTCAACCTAATAAATTATCTCTAAATATAAAAAAAGTCTAATTTTATTATATTTGCTAATAGAAACAAGAAATACTGCAAAGATGAAACAAAAATGATAATCAATGGAACAGAAATTTCCCAGGTTACTTCCACAAAGTTTTTAGGAGTTCTGGTTGATGAGAGATTCAGCTGGAAAGAGCTCATCAACCTGGTCTGTAGTAAAGTTACAGATCGCTTGGTGTCATCAGGAAAATTCATGACCTGGTTAATCTGTCTACTGACTTTATATTACAGCTTGATTTATCCTCATCTTATATACTGTGACATTGTTTGGGCCAGTACATATGCCTCCAACCTCCACAGTATTTATCTTGTTCAGAAAAGATTTGTTGGAACTGCCACATTTTCAAAACGACTGGATCCTTCTGCTCCCCTTTTCCAAAAACTCAAGATAATGACAATTTTCAGATCAATATATACCAAATATGCATTTTTATCTTTAAGTATATGTAAATTCCAAATCCCATTCCTAAAGCTTTGAGTGAATATTTCCATGTTAAATCACAATTACATAAGTACAACACTAGACAACTAACAAGATTACACCCGCCTCACTATCGTACGACCCTCGGGCAGTTCTCCTTAAAATACAGAGGATCAATACTCTGGAATGATCAATTCAATAGTTCAATACAGTTTTCCTCTCTGAATACATACAAGAACAATTGAGTGGCTGCTCTGATTGCTCAGGTCACTAAGTAGTTCACACACTCATGCACAGGTACGCATGCACACACACACACACACACACACACACACACACACACACATTTCTACGCTTTTGTTTTATTTTACTTTTAATATAGGTATAATTTGCTTCATTTTATTTCATTTTATTTTTGTGTGATAGTTACTTGTTTTAATTTAACTTGTGAATTTTAATATAGGTAGAGGCCTGTAGAAGCCCTGTTGGGTTTCTTGCCGCTACCTTGCACCTTCCTTTTGTTCTCATCTCTTTATCCTTGTCTTTTGTCTTATTTGTGCAAAATAAAAAAACTTCAAAACTTCAAAAACTTCAAGTCAGAGGATGGCGTGGTTCACGTCCTGGATGAGTGTGTGTGTGTGTGTGTGTGTGTGTGTTTAGGGAGCATTAATAAGAACTGTGTGTGTGTGTGTGTGTGTGTGTGTGTGTGTGCATGTGTCTGTGTTGCACAAATCGCGCAGTCGTATCACTGTATTGTAATGTTAGACAATTTCTTTTCTTTCAAATATCGGCACTAAATGAGTTTCATCCTCCCTGATACGAGGATGTGAGTCCACTAAAGCTCTGCTAGCAGCCGGGTTTACAATACTCTGAGGGAAACTCTTGGCTTACCTGAACAGGTGAGATCCAGGATAAACAAAGACAAATATGAAGATATGACATATATAGATTATAAACCACTGACTGTCACTGTGACAGAGGAAGGAACTCACTGGAACCATTTCTCTCATTCATAATGTCATAGATGATGTCACTGACAGGCTTACCTGAACAGGTGAGATCCAGGATAGACCGAGAGGAATCTGAAGATGCACAGTCCCTCAGAGCAGATCCAGACTGGACACAGTAAGAGCTGATCAACCACACAGATCTGACTGAGGACTCCTCTCCTCATTTACATTTATTACACTCCATTTCTGTTATCCACTTTAAAACAGCTTTAATTTGTTTGCAAGCCACAACACAACATGATCATCTGTTCTCTTCCTCCTGCTCAGGAGAGATCTACAGCACAGGATAAAAATCTGTTTCCAGAATAACAGAAGTCAGCAGGCGGTCCAGGTGGAATCCTGCTCGGAGCCCTTTCCTGCCAGTCTTCTCCTCTGTCTCCCTCTTTCACTCTGTATCTCTGCCAAAAAGGTGACCTCATAAAAAAGTGATGGGGTTGGACTTCCTCCTTTTAAGGAGTTGCCATGGTGATGAGCACCATGCAGGTGTGTAGATACTGACGGGTCCTGACTGGCTGAGCTGATCAACACTGTGTCCAGAACACAGAGACTGATGGTCTGAAGATACTCTGGACTATCTCTCCTTTTCTACTTTTCACAATCTCGTGAACAATTGGTGGTTTAATGAAATGCTGTTTTTTCCCCTTTGTTTTAATCTAGGGCACAATGATGTTGGCCTTTGGAATTATGTTTGGGTTATTGTTTTAGTTATTAGGAACAAAAGAACCACGACACGTTAGAAAATATTATAAACCACAATAAAACAAGGAATATGAAGAATACCTTTGTCTGAGAGTTACTGAATGAATATACGTTTGTTTTGCAAGGAGAGAATTAGTTCGGTAGGCTTTGCTATGAAATGGGAGGTAAAGGGGCAAACTTAATTATAATTTAATTTTTCAACACAGCCACTAGGCTGCCGCACAATGTTGAAGGACAAATAGATGTGGGTGTGTGTTTATGTGTTTGTGTATGTGTGCTTGTTATATGTGTGCATGTTAGTGTGTGTTTATGTGTTTGTGTATGTGTACTTGTTATATGTGTGCATGTTAGTGTGTGTTTATGTGTTTGTGTATGTGTGCTTGTTATATGTGTGCATGTTAGTGTGTGTTTATGTGTTTGTGTATGTGTGCTTGTTATATGTGTGCATGTTAGTGTGTGTGTGTTTATGTGTTTGTGTATGTGTGCTTGTTATATGTGTGCATGTTAGTGTGTGTTTATGTGTTTGTGTTTGTGTATGTGTGCTTGTTATATGTGTGCATGTTAGTGTGTGTTTATGTGTTTGTGTATGTGTGCGTGCTTGTTATATGTGTGCATGTTAGTGTGTGTTTATGTGTTTGTGTATGTGTGCTTGTTATATGTGTGCATGTTAGTGTGTGTTTATGTGTTTGTGTATGTGTACTTGTTATATGTGTGCATGTTAGTGTGTGTTTATGTGTTTGTGTATGTGTGCTTGTTATATGTGTGCATGTTAGTGTGTGTGTGTTTATGTGTTTGTGTATGTGTGCTTGTTATATGTGTGCATGTTAGTGTGTGTTTATGTGTTTGTGTTTGTGTATGTGTGCTTGTTATATGTGTGCATGTTAGTGTGTGTTTATGTGTTTGTGTATGTGTGCGTGCTTGTTATATGTGTGCATGTTAGTGTGTGTTTATGTGTTTGTGTATGTGTGCTTGTTATATGTGTGCATGTTAGTGTGTGTTTATGTGTTTGTGTATGTGTGCTTGTTATATGTGTGCATGTTAGTGTGTGTTTATGTGTTTGTGTATGTGTGCTTGTTATATGTGTGCATGTTAGTGTGTGTTTATGTGTTTGTGTATATGTGCTTGTTATATGTGTGCATGTTAGTGTGTTTATGTGTTTGTGTATGTGTGCTTGTTATATGTGTGCATGTTAGTGTGTGTTTATGTGTTTGTGTACGTGTGCTTGTTATATGTGTGCATGTTAGTGTGTGTTTATGTGTTTGTGTATGTGTGCTTGTTATATGTGTGCATGTTAGTGTGTTTATGTGTTTGTGTATGTGTGCTTGTTATATGTGTGCATGTTAGTGTGTTTATGTGTTTGTGTACGTGTGCTTGTTATATGTGTGCATGTTAGTGTGTGTTTATGTGTTTGTGTATGTGTGCTTGTTATATGTGTGCATGTCAGTGTGTGTTTATGTGTTTGTGTATGTGTGCTTGTTATATGTGTGCATGTTAGTGTGTGTTTATGTGTTTGTGTATGTGTGCATGTTAGTGCGTGTTCATGTGTTTGTGTATGTGTGCTTGTTATATGTGTGCATGTCAGTGTGTGTTTATGTGTTTGTGTATGTGTGCTTGTTATATGTGTGCATGTCAGTGTGTGTTTATGTGTTTGTGTATGTGTGCTTGTTATATGTGTGCATGTTAGTGTGTGTTTATGTGTTTGTGTATGTGTGCATGTTATATGTGTGCATGTTAGTGTGTGTTTATGTGTTTGTGTATGTGTGCATGTTAGTGTGTGTTCATGTGTTTGTGTATGCGTGCTTGTTATATGTGTGCATGTTAGTGTGTGTTTATGTGTTTGTGTATGTGTGCTTGTTATATGTGTGCATGTCAGTGTGTGTCTATGTGTTTGTGTATGTGTGCGTGCTTGTTATATGTGTGCATGTTAGTGTGTGTTTATGTGTTTGTGTATGTGTGCTTGTTATATGTGTGCATGTCAGTGTGTGTTTATGTGTTTGTGTATGTGTGCTTGTTATATGTGTGCATGTCAGTGTGTGTTTATGTGTTTGTGTATGTGTGCTTGTTATATGTGTGCATGTCAGTGTGTGTTTATGTGTTTGTGTATGTGTGCTTGTTATGTGTGTGCATATTAGTGTGTTTATGTGTTTGTGTATGTGTGCTTGTTATATGTGTGCATGTCAGTGTGTGTTTATGTGTGTGTGTATGTGTGCTTGTTATATGTGTGCATGTTAGTGTGTGTTTATGTGTTTGTGTATGTGTGCTTGTTATATGTGTGCATGTTAGTGTGTGTTTATGCTACGGCTGCAGCATGTAATTTTAGTTGGTAATTTTGCTATGATAATGGGTTTTCTAAATTGGAAGGTTTAATTGGTAATGTTTGATAAGCTGCCTAAGAAAGGGCTTAGAATTGCCCACCTGAACATATGCAGTATCAGGAATAAATTGACTGAAGTTGCTGATGTACTGTTGGTAAATACTTTACACATCAGTCAGAAACTCATTTAGACGGTACATTTGAGGATTCATCATTGATGATAAAAGGATATAATATTTTTTCTAAAGACAGGAATTCATATGGTGGAGGGGTTGCTTGTTATATTCAAAGTCATATACCTGCTCTAGTTAGGGATGACCTGATGACATCTGATACTGAAGTACTCTGGTTACAAATTCATCTGACACATCTTAAACCAATATTACTAGGATGCTGTTACAGGCCCCTAATGCTAATAGCTGCTATTGAGACAGGATTTGTGGTATGCTAGATCATGTGAGTAGTACTAATCATGAAGTGTACTTTTTGGGTGATATGAATGTAGACTGGAATTCCTCTTGTTGTCCAATGAAAATGAAACTTGTGGATACATGTGCTGCTTGTAGTTTCTAGGAGGTTGTAAAGAAACCCACCTGAATAAGTTTGAAGGGTGACGGCACCAGAGCTGCTACTTGTATTGATCACATATATGTAAATGTACCTGAGGTTTGTTCTGCCTCCATATCTGTCCCTATAGGTTGTAGTGACCATAACCTTGTAGCTATCGTAAGGAAAACAAAAGTTCCCAAGCCTGGTGTTAAGATATTAAAGAAAAGATCTTTCAATCATTTCAATCCAGACAAATATAAGGAAGATATCAAGAATGCTGAATGGTCAGAGGTGTTCTCAATGCAAGATCCAGAGGAAGCACTTTTAGCTTTCAATAGAATACTTATGGCAGTGGTGAACCATCATGCACCAGTCAGAAAGTTTACAGTTAGAAATGTTAACACCTCATGGTTGGACGAAGAACTAAAAGGATATATGAAGGAAAAGGACCAAGCAAAATTGTCAGCAAATTCATCAGGTCTTAAATCTGACTGGCAAGTTTATTGTAAACTAAGAAACTTTGTAACCAAAACTAACAAGAAGAAAAATAAAATTGTATTATGAAGATAGAATCAATGAAATCAAACATGATAGCAAACACTTATGGAAAATCTTGAACAATGTATTAAGAGGAAACTGAGGGAGGTTTTCTCACAAAGCCAGTAGACATAGCAAATCATTTAAACAGCTACTTCATGACAAAAATAGATAAATTGGAAAGTAGTGTCAGCTTACGGTCCAATAATATAGACTTATCTCTTCAGTTAATAGCCAAGATTATGGAAGGCAAAAAGTGTAGTTTTGAATTCAGTCACGTTAGAGTTACTAAAATTGAACTGATGCTGATGACATGCGAGGATAAATCTCCAGGAGTTGATGACTTTGATGGTAAACTCCTCAAACATATTACTGCACTAATTGCACCTACGGTGACACAAATTATTAATCACTGCTTCAAGGAAAACAAGTGTCACAATCATGGAAAATATCCAAAGAAGTGCCTATACCAAAAAATAATAGACTACCGTTGTCTGAGACCAACAGTTGACCCATTAGCCTAGTGACGATTCTAAGTAAAATAATGGAGGAAATTGTACATGAACAGATTCAGTCTTACGTTGCCCAAAATAATTTAATATTTATCAGCAGCAACAGTTGATGATTTAAATGTGAATTTAGCCAGTGAGATGACTCAGGTGGTGGACTGGATCAATAACAATAAACTGATCTTGTGTCTAAAACAAATTGTAAAATAATCGGTACAAATAAGAACCTGGTTCACCTCAAACTTCCTTAAACTAAACAGTAATAAAACAGAGGTTCTCCTCATTGGCACAAAATCAACTCTATCTAAAACCGACAGCTTTTCCCTCATCATTGACAACTCCTCTGTTTCACCATCCCCCCAGGTTAAGAGTCTGGGTGTCATCCTGGACAGTACACTATCCTTTCAATCCCACATCAACAACATTACCCGGTCTGCCTACTTCCATCTACGAAACATCAATCTCCTCCGCCCCTCCCTTACCCCCCACACTGCTGCCATCCTCGTCCACAGCCTCGCCACTTCCCGTCTGGATTACTGCAACTCTCTCCTCTTTGGCCTCCCTCAAAAATCACTCCATAAGCTCCAACTGGTCCAGAATTCAGCTGCCCGCATCATCACCAGAACCGCCTCTATCCACCACATCACCCCTGTCCTCCAACAGCTCCACTGGCTCCCGCTTCAGTTCCGCATTCAATACAAAGTCCTCCTGGTAACTTTCAAGGCTATCCACAACCTCGCCCCTCCATATCTGTCCGACCTCCTCCATGTTCCCACTCCCTCCCGTTCCCTCAGATCCTCTTCCTTAATTCACCTGTCTGTCCCCTCCGCCCGTCTCACCACCATGGGGAGCAGAGCATTCAGCCTCTGGAACTCACTACCACCCCAACTCAGGAACACTGACTCACTCCCCCATTTCAAATCACAACTCAAAACACATCCGTTTAAAACTGCTTATTCCATCTGATGACTTTTACCCTGCCCAATATTGTATTGCGTTGTTATTAATTCTGTGTATTTTATTGCTGTTTCTTTTCTATCCTTTGTACGGTGTCCTTGAGTGCCAAGAAAGGCGCCTCCAAATCAAATGTATTATTATTATTTACTAAATGATCTTTAAGTTCAAAACCAAAGCTTAATCTCACAATAAATAAAACGGTGATAAAGCAACTAGAAGTAGTAAAACTTCTAGGAGTGGTTGGTTTTTATTAAGAATGTCATAATAAGAAAATCACCTCTTATTATTTATAGAAATGTGTCTTTCAGTTCAGAGGCACATAAATATTCAACAAGGCATGTTGGAGGTTGTTTCACTTTATACCAAGATCCAAGACTATGATTCAACGTACAGTTATATATATATATATATATATATATATATATATGTATATACATATATATATATATATATATATATATATGTATATATGTATATATATATATAGGGCAATGCAACAGTGGAACTCACTCCCTTATCATATTACTCAATTAAATCTATATAGCTTTAAGAAACAACTTAGAAGTCATTATCTAAATATCAACTTTAATTGATGCAGCTGTCTTTTTCTGTTGTTTTCTGTTGTTTTGTATTTGTTTTGTGATGTCAATCATGTTTTATGTGAAATGTAATTACGTATTGTCTGTGTGTTCTTTTTGTTTCATGTTATGTATTCATATAATGTATGTCATGTCTGTTATCATTCTGTGTATTTCTACATTGTATTTGTCACATTGAAATATGATGATAGACCCCAGGAAGAATAGCTGCTGCTTTGCAAAAGCTAATGGGGATCTAAATAAAAACAAACAAACATTTTCATTCAATAGTTTACGTGTTCTTTTTAATTTTGATGTTAAATGCAGCTACATGAAATTAAAATCATTTTTTTGTGTGTAAAAACTAGCATGTGGTCTCATTTCTATGCATATGGAACATGATGGAGATTCAGTGTGTGTGCATGACTGCTTGAAATAAGGGGCGGGGTCGGAGCCACCAAGAGTTAGAAACAGCCTGCTAGCTGCTGCGTCTGAGTTGGACGAGCTGCTGGAGACGATGCACCTGTACTGAGAAAAGCTGCAGCATGTTGCCAATGACAGAATGAGATGGAGAGATCTGACTGCAGCCTTGTTATGTTTAAAGGAGATAAAGAGGAGTAAAGTTAGTAAGGTAGAGGAAAACGTTGAGCTGTAGCCATGAATCCAAATGTCTGCTGCTGACTGTTAGCTAGCTTTAACTTGAACCGTTATCGTTCTCATCAGTCGAGTGTCAACTAACTGTTAATGTTCACATTAATACTAGCGAGCTCAACGTTACCTCACTGACTTGGGTTGAATTCTGTTACAGCTGCATCTGTCGTGAGGTCAGAGGATGGTTCACGTCCTGGATGGGTGTGTGTGTGTGTGTGTGTGTGTGTGTATTCATGTGTTTAAGGAGGTTTAATAAGAAATGTGTGTGTGTGTGTGTGTGTGTGTGTATGTATGTGTATTCATGTGTTTAAGGAGCTTTAATAAGAACTGTGTGTGTGTGTGTGTATTCATGTGTTTAGGGAGCTTTAATAAGAACTCTGTGTGTGTGTGTGTGTGTGTGTGTGTGTATTCATGTGTTTAACATTACATGTCATTACATTACATGTCATTTAGCAGACGCTTTTGT
Organism: Centropristis striata; assembly: GCF_030273125.1. Lineage (NCBI taxonomy): Eukaryota > Metazoa > Chordata > Actinopteri > Perciformes > Serranidae > Centropristis > Centropristis striata. Next base: position 688,098 of record NW_026739041.1, read on the forward strand.
CCAAAGCGACTTACAATAAGTGCATTCACCTGATGGTACTAGACATAGACCATAGGAATCGAGTAAGTACACAACTTTAAGAGCTAACTGTCATTGCTAAGGAGTGCTATATGTTAAAGAAGAAAAGAAGAGAAAAGAAGAAGAATTTTTTTTTTTTTTTTTTTTTTAAACATATATATCTGTTAGGTGACCATGACTTAACCGAGGTATTGTTGGAAGAGATAGGTCTTCAGCCTGCGGCGGAAGATGTACAGGCTGTCTGAGGTCCTGATGTCGGTGGGGAGCTCGTTCCACCATTTGGGAGCCAAGACAGAGAAAAGTCTGGAAGTGGTTTTGAGGCGAGTTGACCCACGCAAGGTGGGAGTCGCCAGCTGTTTGGCTGATGCAGAGCGGAGAGGACGGGCAGGGGTGTAGAGTTTGACAAGGTCCTGGATGTAAGTAGGACCTGAACCGTTAGCAGCAGAGTACGCCAGAGCTAGAGTCTTGAAGCGTATCCGCGCAGCCACTGGTAGCCAGTGGAGGGAGCGGAGGAGGGGTGTTGTGTGTGAAAATTTGGGAAGATTGAAGACCAATCGAGCAGCTGCATTCTGGATGAGTTGTAGAGGTCGGATGGCTTTGGCAGGCAGACCTGCCATGAGGGAGTTGCAGTAGTCCAGGCGTGAGATGACCAGTGCCTGGACCAGGACCTGGGCTGCCTTCTGGGTGAGAAACGGGCGGATTCTCCTGATGTTATGCAGCAAGAATCTGCAAGATCTGGTAGTGGCGGTGATGTTTGTTGAGAGGGACAGTTGGTTGTCAAGAGTTACGCCAAGGTTTTTGGCGGTTTCTGTGGAGACAACCACTGTGTTCTAGACAGTGATGTGGAGGTCAGAGGTCAGAGCCCTTCCCTGGGAGGTAAAGTAGCTCAGTCTTTCCCAGGTTGAGTTTGAGATGGTGCGAGGACATCCACTGGGAGATGTCGGCCAGACATGCAGAGATACGTGCTGCTGCACGTGTTTCAGACTGGGGAAATGAGAAGATTAGCTGGGTGTCGTCGGCATAGCTATGATAGGAGAAGCCATGCGAGTGGATGAGGGAGCCAAGGGAGTTGGTGTAAATCGAGAAGAGGAGCGGACCAAGGACCGAGCCTTGAGGGACCCCGGTGGTGAGTAGACAGGGTTCTGAAACAGAACCCCTCCAAGTTACGCGGAAGGTGCGGTCCTTGAGATAGGATTTGAGCAGAGAGAGGGCAGAGCCAGATACTCCCAGGTGGTGAAGGGTGGAGATGAGGATCTGGTGATCCACAGTGTCAAAAGCTGCAGAAAGGTCCAGTAGAACCACAACAGATGAGAGAGAGGCCGCCTTCGCCTTGTGAAGCTGTTCAGTCACAGCGAGAAGGGCAGTCTCTGTTGAGTGGCCCTTCTTGAAACCAGACTGGTGAGGGTCAAGGAGGTTGTTCCCATGCAGATAGGAGGACAGCTGATTGAAGATAGCCCGTTCCAGAGTTTTGGAGAGGAACGGCAGGAGAGAGACGGGTCTGTAATTGTCCACTAAGGATGGGTCGAGGGTGGATCTCTTTAGGAGAGGATTCACCCTTGCTTCCTTCAGAGAGTTAGGAAAGCAGCCAGTAGTCAAGGAAGTGTTGACAAGATGGGAGAGGAACGGGAGGAGATCAGGAGCAATAGACTGAAACAGGTGGGAGGGAATAGGATCCAGCTGACAAGTGGTAGGACGGGCAGAGGTTACAAGGCTGAGCATTTGAGGAGGAGACAGTGGAGTGAATGCTGAGAGGGAGGGAGACACTGATGGGGAGGGAGGAGAGGCAGGTTGTGAGACTGGATGGGTAAATGACGAGCGTATGTCCTCAATCTTCTTCAGGAAATGGTTGACAAAGTGGGTTGGTAGGAGGGAGGAGGTAGGAGGGGGGGTTGGAGGGACCAGGAGGTTTGTAAAGATGGAGTAGAGCTTCTTGGGTTTGGAGAATGAGGATTTAAGGAGCTTTAATAAGAACTGTGTGTGTGTGTGTGTGTGTGTGTGTGTGTGTGTGTTTGTGTGTGTGTGTGTATTCATATGTTTAGGGAGCTTTAATAAGAACTCTGTGTGTGTGTGTGTGTGTGTGTTTATATGGTATAGACGGACAATACACCTGACCACGTGCCGACATTACGCGAACAGTAGGGTATTATACGGACCATGCCAAAGTCCGTATAAATCAAACAGTGTATTCTCACTCAGTAGCATCTAAATAACATATCCTCTCTTTTATTTTGATAGTCCGTCTTAACCGTTTGACCTGACTTTGAGTGTATCCCAGTGTATAGTCCAGCACGCCATGCGGACAGGGAGGTATTGCAGTTTTTTACACATTTCTGATACACACGGTGAATTTTGGCGGGCTGCGTTGTGATTGGCTGCTTTACGCCCATGCTACGTGACGTCATTCCAAGCTCCGTCAACGCGACACGCCCCCTTTTAAAGAGCTGCAGGATGCCGTGATCGGAGGATTAAAAGCACAGGTAAGCAAAGATATTGATAAATACAGTCGCTTTTTTGCTTGAGTAAGTGTTTTGATGAGAGCAATAGCCTCTGTACACAGTAATATGTGTGTTTTTGGTGTGGATGATTTTGCATTTTGTGTTGTAAGAAGCTAATTCGGCTAACGTAGCTAGCACATGTGCACCTGTAGCATCTGTACACAGACATGTGCTCTTTTTATTTAACGTTAGCATTTAGCATTGTAATAGGGTAATTCAGCTAATATAGCTATCATGTGTGCACAGCAGCTGTTAGTTTTGTAGCCTAAGTGATGTTGTGTTATAGAGAAAACAGTGACACAAGCAGTTAAAGGGATTAAAAAGGAATGATAATGTCAATCTGTAAATTTAATTACCTGAGTACTGGGGCAGGTATGAGTTATGAACACAGTCTCATGCTTGTTATATTGGTTAGTTGATTATTTTTTAAGTCTTTTTTTTTTTTGGTTTAAAGAGGGATCTTTGCCTAGTTAGTTGCCTTTTGTTCATTAAATAATGATGGAACAGTTTAAAACCCTCTGATAACACACATTGTAATGATAAAATCTCAAGCCCTTATTCATGTTAATGTCATAATTTAAATGTGAAGTCATAGAGACCACAAAATGCAATTTCAAGGGGCCATCACACAATGCACAACCAAATAAAGACTGTAAGGCAGGTATGTCCAAAATATTCCACAAAGCGCCATGTGGCTGCAGGTTTTTGTTCCAACCGATCAAAAGCACACAGAGTGACCAATCAAAAAGTCAGGTGTGCTGCTGCTTGGTTGGAACAAAAACTGCAGCCACATGGCCCTTTGTGGAATAGTTTGGATATGTCAGCTGTAAGGGGATAACCGGAGTTGGTTTAGTCAGACGTTCCCATATTGTAGAAAATGTTGTATACTGTCAGACAACATTATGCTTGCCCTCCATGCCAGGAAAACATGCAAAGGCGAAGACGCATTAATCCCACGGACGATGCAAAATTTTATGCGAGTGCTGGAAGGGACAAAGTGGGACTTGACATCAGATACATCAGTGCCTTTAAAGGTAGGTGGAATCCTCTAATTGGTTAATCATGGTTTAAGTTTAAATATTTCACCTTACTTTTTGTCTATTTGTTATGTGTGTTTTAACTAGGTCGTGGTATCTTCACCTCCACTCCATTTGAAAAAGGAGATTTTCTGTTGGAATATAGAGGGGAACTAATAAGTAGGCAAGAATGTGAGAGCAGACAGAGACTTTACCATGACAGCCTGAAGGTGTTCATGTTTGAGTTCCGTTTTAATGGAAAACTGTGGTGGTAAGTGTTATGTCATCGCTTTTTCTAATCAGAATTAAACTACACTTTTTTTTGGTTTCACTGAATGTATACAATGGTCATAAGCCAAAAACTAGTTTCCTGAATATATTCTTGATTGTTGATATATATTGTTGTTCTAAGTCAGGCAAATTTATATTGCCAAATTACAAACGATTTGGACTCATTTGTTTCCGTTGCTTTTGTAGTGTTGACGCAGCAAAAGAGGATGGGTCACTTGGAAGGCTTGTAAATGATGACCATTTAAATCCCAATGCCAAGATGAAGTACTTGACAGTGGAAGGGAAGCCCCATCTGTGTTTGTTTGCAACACGTGACATAAGTCCAGGAGAGGAGATCACCTATAATTATGGTGAATCAGACTGGCCATGGAGATGCAAGGTGGTCAAAATTATACTTTGTGAAACTCATAGTTCTCATAAAGGACATCCTCTTACCATACAATAATTACCATACATAAACATATTATATCTTGCTTTGTCCGTAACATAATTTATAGTGCATTAAATACAGTAATTCAAATTCATGGTTGATGTAGTGAAATACATCTACACTGCCACATACACACATGAAAGACAATGATTGTATTAGAACATTTATATTTCCTTGATTTCATCAGTCTGATATCTGTCATTAAAATCTCCAGACACTTAAAGAAACATCTATGGAGGGGCATCAGGATGAGGTGTCCATATCGGAGCCCACTACAGGTACTCAAAAGGCATCAACTAGTCGGAGGCGAAAAAAGGCATCTATGGCTGCATCAACTGGTCAACTGGTTAAAAGCTTTGATCAGGTAAGTTAGATTTTTATGCAGTACAAATACTGCAACACTACCAAATGCAGGTAGCAGAAATGAAATGTGCATGGTGGGTTCCATAATGGCTACTAGTGGATGGGGACTGTTGGTTCAGCTCTTTGATATCACGTTGCCACAATTTCGTCATCCACAGCTGAAGATTTTTAAGAGGTGTGTCTTTGTTAACAATACTGTAGATTAACAATTGATTGAGACATCACATGGACTAGTCTACAGACTGTAGTCATTTGGCCTTCCAAGTTACTAAAACAGTTCAAGTAGATGTTTCTTCCCACAAAACACTAATGAGACACAGTCTTGGTGCCTCTTTTACATGAATTTATACATCTAAAAACCTGTCTTAAAGGTATTTTAATGCCATATTTTCTTCTTTTTGTAGAATCCTGATGAGGAAATACCTCAGGAAAATTCTGAGACTACAATTTTGACACCCCTAACTGAAGATTTTGAAGAGGTATATCTTCATTAGCTTTCTTCACAATATTTTTATGAAATATGGGATTGTCCTATTTATTCAGACCTAACATATCTTCTTGAGTGGTACATTCTCAGGGCCTGTGTTTTTAATGCCTCTTTTCTATATGTTTTATCTGCTATAGCCATTGGCTGAGAGCAGTCGGATCCAGATAGGTGAAGACCAGATTCAGACAAGTCCAGGTCCTGGTCCACTCAGCGGGCATGGAAAGGTAAATACAATTTAATGCATTTCTTATTGATGATACTTGTGGCAGACTTCAGCAACATGCTTGATCAGTCGGGTGTGTATGTGTGTGTGCAGTCACCTGACTTTGATATGATTTATATGGACAATGGTATGTAAGGGCCATGATATGAAAGTGTAGGTCAGTATAATGTCTGATTCTGTGTGTGTGTGTATAAAGCAGTGATCCGCTCTAATATGACTTAGGAGGTCCATACAGTTAACAAGGTCCTTCCTTCCGTGTCATCATTTTGTTTTTTAAAAATACTTGAACAACCTGCACCTGATCTGTTTTTTGCTTTCATGAGAATGTTAAGTTGGTTATGTCTGATCGAAGGGAACTGGGTTGTGAGTCATAAATGGGAAGTAGAACAAGATCTTACTCAAAACTCATTGATACAAATTTAGGAACTATAAAGGCACGGAGTCACTCGTAAAGCCAAAGTTCTAGCATGGAGGAAGGAATCATATACTAATTTGGAAGATTATTGTTTTTATAGTCATGGACTAGTCTACAGACTGTAGTCATTTGGCCTTCCAAGTTACTAAAACAGTTCAAGTAGATGTTTCTTCCCACAAAACACTAATGAGACACAGTCTTGATGCCTCTTTTACGTGAATTTTTACATCTAAAAACCTGTCTTAAAGGTATTTTAATGCCATATTTTCTTCTTTTTGTAGAATCCTGATGAGGAAATACCTCAGGAAAATTCTGAGACTACAATTTTGACACCCCTAACTGAAGATTTTGAAGAGGTATATCTTCATTAGCTTTCTTCACAATATTTTTATGAAATAAAAAATTGTCCTATTTATTCAGACCTAACATATCTTCTTGAGTGGTACATTCTCAGGGCCTGTGTTTTTAATGCCTCTTTTCCATATGCTTTATCTGCTATAGCTAATGGCTGAGAGCAGTCGGATCCAGATAGGTGAAGACCAGATTCAGACAAGTCCAGGTCCTGGTCCACTCAGCGGGCATGGAAAGGTAAATACAATTTAATGCATTTCTAATTGATGATACTTGTGGCAGACTTCAGCAACATGCTTGATCAGTCGGGTGTGTATGTGTGTGTGCAGTCACCTGACTTTGATATGATTTATATGGACAATGGTATGTAAGGGCCATGATATGAAAGTGTAGGTGAGTATAATGTCTGATTCTGTGTGTGTGTGTATAAAGCAGTGATCCGCTCTAATATGACTTAGGAGGTCCATACAGTTAACAAGGTCCTTCCTTCCGTGTCATCATTTTGTTTTTTAAAAATACTTGAACAACCTGCATCTGATCTGTTTGTTGCTTTAATGAGAATGTTAAGTTGGTTATGTCTGATCGAAGGGAACTGGGTTGTGAGTCATAAATGGGAAGTAGAACAAGATCTTACTCAAAACTCATTGATACAAATTTAGGAACTATAAAGGCACGGAGTCACTCGTAAAGCCAAAGTTCTAGCATGGAGGAAGGAATCATATACTAATTTGGAAGATTATTGTTTTTATAGTCATGGACTAGTCTACAGACTGTAGTCATTTGGCCTTCCAAGTTACTAAAACAGTTCAAGTAGATGTTTCTTCCCACAAAACACTAATGAGACACAGTCTTGATGCCTCTTTTACATTATTTTATACATCTAAAAACCTGTCTTAAAGGTATTTTAATGCCATATTTTCTTCTTTTTGTAGAATCCTAATGAGGAAATACCTCAGGAAAATTCTGAGACTACAATTTTGGCATCCTCATCTGAAGATTTTGAAGAGGTATATCTTCATTAAGAATAAATTGTCATTGATATCTTTCATTCTGTCTTAGAATATTATCCAGTGACGATCAAACCAAAGCTTCCCTCTCATTCTTTATTCAGACCTAACATATCTTCTTGAGTGGTACATTCTCAGGGCCTGTGTTTTTAATGCCTCTTTTCTATATGTTTTATCTGCTATAGCTAATGGCTGAGAGCAGTCGGATCCAGATAGGTGAAGACCAGATTCAGACAAGTCCAGGTCCTGGTCCACTCAGCGGGCATGGAAAGGTAAATACAATTTAATGCATTTCTTATTGATGATACTTGTGGCAGACTTCAGCAACATGCTTGATCAGTCGGGTGTGTATGTGTGTGTGCAGTCACCTGACTTTGATATGATTTATATGGACAATGGTATGTAAGGGCCATGATATGAAAGTGTAGGTGAGTATAATGTCTGATTCTGTGTGTGTGTGTATAAAGCAGTGATCCGCTCTAATATGACTTAGGAGGTCCATACAGTTAACAAGGTCCTTCCTTCCGTGTCATCATTTTGTTTTTTAAAAATACTTGAACAACCTGCACCTGATCTGTTTGTTGCTTTAATGAGAATGTTAAGTTGGTTATGTCTGATCGAAGGGAACTGGGTTGTGAGTCATAAATGGGAAGTAGAACAAGATCTTACTCAAAACTCATTGATACAAATTTAGGAACTATAAAGGCACGGAGTCACTCGTAAAGCCAAAGTTCTAGCATGGAGGAAGGAATCATATACTAATTTGGAAGATTATTGTTTTTATAGTCATGGACTAGTCTACAGACTGTAGTCATTTGGCCTTCCAAGTTACTAAAACAGTTCAAGTAGATGTTTCTTCCCACAAAACACTAATGAGACACAGTCTTGATGCCTCTTTTACGTGAATTTATACATCTAAAAACCTGTCTTAAAGGTATTTTAATGCCATATTTTCTTCTTTTTGTAGAATCCTGATGAGGAAATACCTCAGGAAAATTCTGAGACTACAATTTTGACACCCCTAACTGAAGATTTTGAAGAGGTATATCTTCATTAGCTTTCTTCACAATATTTTTATGAAATATGGGATTGTCCTATTTATTCAGACCTAACATATCTTCTTGAGTGGTACATTCTCAGGGCCTGTGTTTTTAATGCCTCTTTTCTATATGTTTTATCTGCTATAGCCATTGGCTGAGAGCAGTCGGATCCAGATAGGTGAAGACCAGATTCAGACAAGTCCAGGTCCTGGTCCACTCAGCGGGCATGGAAAGGTAAATACAATTTAATGCATTTCTTATTGATGATACTTGTGGCAGACTTCAGCAACATGCTTGATCAGTCGGGTGTGTATGTGTGTGTGCAGTCACCTGACTGTGATATGATTTATATGGACAATGGTATGTAAGGGCCATGATATGAAAGTGTAGGTCAGTATAATGTCTGATTCTGTGTGTGTGTGTATAAAGCAGTGATCCGCTCTAATATGACTTAGGAGGTCCATACAGTTAACAAGGTCCTTCCTTCCGTGTCATCATTTTGTTTTTTAAAAATACTTGAACAACCTGCACCTGATCTGTTTTTTGCTTTCATGAGAATGTTAAGTTGGTTATGTCTGATCAAAGTATTACATTGGAAGTAGAACAAGATCTATTCCTATCGGAGCAATACTTCCTTTTTGTGATCTTAACAAATAAGTCAAATTTACATACAACACTGTTGTAATTTTGAGCATTTTCAGCATTGAAATGTGAATGTAAAATATTTTCTGCCAACAGTGTCAAAATCACCGCCTTGTGTGCGCAACAGTATCCTCCTTGGACAAATGCCTTCAGTGTGTGGGACCTGTAGCCTCCTTAAAGTGGCTTGGCTATAAGTGCAAAGGTGAGTCCTTTGTGTGGCTAATGACAGTAGGTGAATTCAGACTCAGTATGCAGTACATTAGGTATATCTGAAACTAATGCAGTGTAGTACAACAGTCCTGCAATTAATTATAGTAATAATATTTTTGCTGATACTCTTTTAGGATGTTTTGATTGAACTTTCTGAACATTTTGGAAGCTGATGTTTGTGGTGCTGCTTAGCTGTATTTTGTCATGTAAGAGATGTTTCTAATTTCTTTGTCTTCTCTCTTTCCATCATTAATGGTAGGCTAAATACTAGAAACACTTATCTGTATCACACAGACAACAACAACAGAGTTAAACTGAAGCTTCAAATGATCAGAAAGTTGAATTAACGCTTCTTCTTTTTGTTTTATTCAGATGTACCTAATCATGTACCTGATATATGTAGTGTATTCTAATGTATAATTAACCACTCATCCTTGGTACGCAGTTCATTTCGCTTCACTGGCACTGACAAAATCTGTGAGGGTGTCATGCTTGTCATGCAGTTTGTGTGTATTCCAAATCATTACTTTTAGAAAGGAAAAATGTAAACAGACAAAGTTTAAATTAATAATTTAAAAATGTGTTACAGTTTGTTCAGGTGTCTGGCATAAAACCTGTTTCAGACGAATTATAAATGAAAACCTCCCCCACCAATCACAGGTAAGTATCGACTGAGGTTGTCTTAAATTTTTTAAGTAAATGTAAAATGTCCATACCTAAAATGTGTTGTCTCACCATTTCAGGAGCAACAGCTTTCAAAATGTTCAGAGGATGAACTGCTGTCAGATGAGGATAGCATACCACATTCCAATGTGGATCCAATATCTGATGATGATCAGGATCATTCTGATGTGGATTACGTACCAGACTCAGAGTTTCAAGATGATGATGATGATGAAGATTCAGACACAAGTATACCTTTCATGCCTATTCGGTCTAACGGTGGACAGATTCAGGTAAAACCAGTAATACCTGATGCTGGGACATCTTATGGGTCAGACACAGGCATCCCAGTTGTGCCCAGTACATCAAAAGGTCAAATGCCCCTTAAAGAAACATCAGGCTCTGCAAATTCTATGAAAACCTTGCCAAAGAAGAAGAAGAAAAAGCTAGATGATCAAGCAGAGCCTCACAACCAAGAATCAACACATTTGACTATGAGTACTAAAAATTACTGTTACATTTGTGGTCAACCACAAAGCAAAATTTCTCGCCACTTGAAGACACACACTACACATGCAGAAGTTGTACATGTTTTTTCCCTGCCTTACCACTCAAAGGAGCGTAAAATAATGTTAGAAAAAATGAGGAATAAGGGAAACTTTAGACATAATACTGCTGTTTTACAAGGTGGAACAGGCCCGCTGAAAGTAAAGAGAAAACCAAAGGCTAAAGCAGTGGCAGGAAAGTTTGTTCACTGTATGTACTGTCAAGGGATGTACCTCCGGAAAGAGCTTTGGAGACATGCCCGCAGATGCCCCTGCAAGCCAGAAGATGGAGATTTGGAAAAAGAACCTGGGAGGACCAAAGTACTGGGTTTGGCTGTCGCTCAAGAGTCTGCATCTTGTCACCAGATCTCAGCTGGAGTTTGGAAGCTCCTTAGTGCCATGAAACAGGATGAGGTTGCCTCAGCTGTGAGAAATGACCTCTCTATTATTCAGTTTGCCCAGTCACTCTACAACAGACATGGACAAGACCCTACAAAGTATGAATACATGCGACAGAAGCTTCGTGAAGTGGGGCGTTTGTTGTTATGTCTGCGCACAGACTTCTCAGTACATAACCTGGAGGAGGCTGTTAAACCTGCTAACTTCCAGAGGGTTGTGCAAGCTGTAAAGAAAGTTTCTGGTTTTGATGAAGAAAAACACTCATATGGAACACCAAGCCTTGCATTGAAATTGGGGCACACATTGCACAAAGTTTGTGACATTATCCACTGTAGGGCCCTCATGGCAGAACATGAAGAACTGATCAAGTCCACTGACACATTCAAGAAGTTGTACTCCTCCAAGTGGTCTGAGATGGTGTCTCACAGTGCCTTGAACACACTGAGTGATGCAAAGTACAACAAGCCATCAACTTTACCCTTCACTGAGGATGTTCGCATTCTTCACCAGTACCTTGAGAAATCTGCAGAAAGTGCCTTTTGCAACTTAAAGGAGAAGGCCACGACTCAGAACTATGCACAACTTGCAAAAGTTACACTTGCACAAATCATTGTGTTCAATCGAAGACGAGCTGGGGAGGTTTCAAAAATGCGCCTCAAAAGTTTCCATGAAAGAGACAACACAAAGCTCCATGAAGATGTTGCCATGGGTTTGTCAAAGACTGAACAGAAGCTTTGCAACTATTTCAGCCGAATCGAAATCATGGGGAAAAGGGGCAGAAAGGTTGCAGTTCTGCTAACACCAAGGATGGTGGATGCTCTCTCACTACTGACCAGTCAAAGGACTGAGTGTGGTGTTTGTGCCACAAATATCTTCCTGTTTGCAAGACCTAAATCAATGACCCATTACAGAGGGCAGGACTGTTTGCGTGTTCATGCAAGCCAGTGTGGAGCAAAGCACCCTGAGCATCTCAGGTCGACACAACTAAGGAAACATGTTGCAACACTCTCTCAGGTCCTTAATTTGAAAAACAATGAACTTGATCAGGTCGCAGATTTCCTGGGACACGACATCCGTGTTCACCGCGACTTCTACAGATTACCAGTTCCCACAACACAGCTGGCCAAGATTTCTAAACTGCTTTTATCAATGGAGAAAGGACATCTTTCCAGCATGCAGGGAAAATCCCTGGATGAGATTGAAATAGAAGGTTTGTACAGAAATTAGCACTGATATTAGTGGGGGGGTTCTGAATGCTAAGTTAGTCTTGTCAACACATGATAATGACCAATCAATCAGGTTAGCAATGGCCATTAAGTTGGCATCTCATCATGTTACACCATGGTGCCATTTGTAGAATTGTGGCATTGAATGATACTACTATACATCTTTAAAATATTTCCATGTCCAAGTCCAGTTTTGCTTTGTTTGTTGTTTTAATTAGTTTTGTGCTATTCATAAGACTTTTACTAACACCGTCTCCTAGGTGAAATCGCATTAAGTGACACTGAGGCCAAAGACAGTGACAGTGAATCTGATGGCAGTGGCACAGAATTCACAGAGTGTGACACTAGTGAGGCTGTGGATGCTGCAACCGACTCTACAGCTACGGAGCAGGTCCATGATGCTGCAGATTTAGGTAAGTTACTTCTTCAGTTACTTTTACAGTTGTTTTTGATCAAATGTGTTTTTTTCCATAAGAAAACTTTTGACAAATAATGTGTATTGCAGAAGCAGTGTCATCAGTGACGTCCACAGTGAATGAGACTGCCCCTCTCTCTGAAAGTAAGTTTGATTGTAACACATCTTTACACAACATATAAAAAGACATTTAAGATATAAAATCCAAAAAAAGACAATACAAAAAGACACAAAGTATAAAAAGAATATCACAATGAAAAATAAAAACTATGGACAAAGGACTTAAAAACTATGTTGCATTTACGTATGATGTGTATATACAGTTAGTTTTTTTTTACAATTGCTAAGATTTCTTGAAACCTCCCACCCTTCTCTCAAAACTGTTAACACAAAACCCGATTTACATACTGCATTCACAAAACGTCTACCATAAGCCTTCTTGCGGAGTCAAACAATGTCACAAACATTACTGAGCATTCATTAAACTCGCATCAGAAAATGGAAAACAGTGTTCAAGACATGCAGCTCCAGAAAAAAATGTTATTGTATATAATAAAGTAGATGCATTTTGTGTTTTCAAAAAAAATATTCACAACTCAGTAACACAGTTTTGATATTGTATATGATTCAGTGCAAAAGGCAAAAGAACAAACACAAAATCTAACTGAAAAGCACATTACATTATGCTGAAAATGTAACTGCAAAATCATAGTCAACAAGTGATTCATTCAGCTTCACTATCATGTCTTTGTGCTGGGTCAGGCCAGAGGACTTCATCTACATTACAAAAACCCTCTGGTGTGCCAGATCCAGTCTTGGTGAGACTCTACACCTGTGTCACCACAGGACAATCCCATGACCTGTAGGAGATTCTCCCTTCTATAGGGTTTTAGTCATATACCTTCCACCACCATGCGGAGAAAAACTCTTCTATTAGGAAGAGTTCTGTCAGGAAAGGGGAGTGTGGTGGAAGGCAAACATTTATGATTTGCTGGTTGATGTTGAACCACTCTGGTGTTACCCTTCAACTCACCCATGCCACCTGTGCACTCGGAACTGGCTTACACTGTATTGGTTGCATCACAGCATTACGGTGTGAAGAGTCTTCAGCACAGATATTATAGCTTATACACAACCACTAAAAACTCACACTTGTTGCTCATTGATGTGATGACCAATATAAGCCAGTTCAGAGTGCATAAGAGGCATGGTGTGTTGAAGGGTGATACCAGAGTGGTTCAACATCAACCAGCAATTCATAAATGTTGGCCTTCCACCATACTCCCTTTTCCTTAATCCAACAGAATGGAGTTTTTCTTTTGGTGGAAGGTATATGACCAAAAACCCTATAGATGGGAAAATCTTCTTATCAAGGCTAGATTAGGCCCACCAGGGTGATCTTCCCTGCTGTCTGTGATGCAGAGGAAGCCCTCTGGCCTGACCCAGCACTAAGACGTGATGCTGAGGCTGAATGAATCACTTGTTGACTTTGATTTTGCAGTCACATATACAGTGTAATGTAATGTGCATGATTTTGTCTTTGTTCTTCGTCCTTTTGCAAGTGCTGAATCCACAGACAGTCAATACTGTAATTCTTGCAGTACTTGCAGTACGCAATATCTACAATTAAATATCTAAACCATGGTATGGAGTTATGAATACTGGAGTTATTGGAAAACACAAAATGCATTTACTGTATTATAACAGTAGCCTTTTTTTCTGGAGCTACATGTCCTGAACACTGTTTTCCATTTTCTGAAGTGTTGAATGCTCAGTAGTGTTGCAATTCTGACTGGTGTGTGTGTGTGTGTGTGTGTGTGTGATCTGAAAACATTGTTTGATTTTGAGCACAGATGAAACTGTTTTGAGGCGTTTGATTGATTTTCCAAAAGAAGGATCACAGGTTTTGTGAATGTAGTTTGAAAATTAGATTTTGTGTTTACTGTTTTGAGAAAAGGGTGGAAAGTTTCAAGAAATGTCATAGCATTTGTGAAAAACTGTTACTTCTGCCACCTGTGGCTAATCATCATGCATCACAAGTGCATCACAAAGCAATTTGTGTTTTGGTGAGTGAAAATGTGTCTTGAGTTTTGCAAAAAGGGTAAATGAGATCTGCAAATTGTAAGTTTAACAGGTGAAAATTGTTAATGGTTTAGCCAAAAGAGTGATCAATTCACTAAATGGGTTCAGACCACTGAGCATTTAGTTCGCAGAATAGCAATTCAGAAAATTGTAATACCACATAACCTGTATATCCTTTATTGCATGTCAAGACTGTTTCCTGTCTCTCTGCACCTTCGTTGAAAATTAATGTTAGATTTAATCTGATAATAGGCATCAGCAAACAGCACCACTTCTCTACAAAATGATCCTAAACATGAAATGTCAAATAATTGAAACTATGGTGCAAAACATTTTGGCACTTCAGACGTCTAGATTCTTATTCCTCACTCACTACCATCAGAGAGGTGTCTGATGATTCCCAAATTTACTCTGTTGCAAGACAGCAACCTCAAACAAACAGCCAGAGTTATAAAGCATCATTCAGTCAGTCTGGGATTATACAGACAGAAGAGACTGAGATGGCCTAAATCTACAGCCTAAATCTGGGGTAATTTCTCAAAGGTACAACCTACCTGTGTGCAGCCGTACCAATCTGTGTTTACTGTTCCTTGTATTTACTATTGATGCATTACTTTTAAAGCTATACTTACCTTTCTGACATGTGGCACAGCACTTTGTAAAAATGTGAACATGAACTGAAAATTAAGTATTCAAGAACGCTCATCACAGAAACAAGTAAACAGGAATCTGTTTATTAGTTGAACTTTGCTTTTGATTGATCCAACCAGCCAAGACATTGTTTTGTATGCGTAATATTTTTTCTTTTACTTTGTATATCTTCTAGGACAAGATGCTGGTCAAGACCATGAGTCCAGAAGAGTGCCAAAGAAAGTGTGGTCTAAGCCTGAGGTTGCTGCAGTTATGCGGCATTTCAGAGGTCACATTTGTAAAGGAAAACTGGCCACCAAAAATGAATGTAGTCATTGCAAGCTGGTAGAAGGCCTTGCATTAGCACAAAGAACAGTGCAAAATATAAGGGACTTTGTCAGAAACAGAGGAATAGCTGCAAAGAGACAGTCACAGAAAGAGAAGCTATAAATCCACAGGGTTCACAGTTGTTCAGTATGTTATGGTTATGTTGATACCCTAATATATTCAATAATGCCACCTGTTAAACATGGGTCGTTATAAATAAGAGAATATTTTAGCATAAAGCTTTTTTTTTTGGAGTTGTGGCTCTTGTGTGGCAGGCTGCTAGTTGCCTGTGGGTTTGGTTTTTGTTGACAAAGTGACTGACTATGTGTGAGGTATGTTTTTGTTAAGTGCTCTGACACTTTTTTATTTTCACACAGTGATGTTTATTTCACTATTTGATATGTTGATACGATATACATATATATATGGGCAGTATTCTTACTTAAGAGCAGTTTATTGATAATAAAATGACTGTCCTGTTAATGTTGTGTGCTGTCTGGTTTGTGTATTTATGTTAATGAGGGGTCATTTAAATTGTGACATCATTGCCCTTTAAAGACCTTATAATGTTTGTTATGACCTTGTAAGACACATATTCGTGTTGTCTGCATAAACCACAATACTATCAGGGTGGTGTGTATGGAGTTGTGTAGGGTGTATCTGAACTCTGAAGTGAGCTGAATTTTTTTCAGATTTTTTGAAGTGCTTTAGTTTAACTCCCAAACCTCTAGGACCTCGGGAAAGGGTAGTCCCGCTAAACCACCACCGGACAGGTTTTGAGAAAATGTTCTTCTAAACCATATAAACCAGTATGTGTGTGTGTGTGTGTGTGTGTATTCATGTGTTTAGGGAGCTTTAATAAGAACTCTGTGTGTGTGTGTGTGTGTGTGTATTCATATGTTTAGGGAGCTTTAATAAGAACTCTGTGTGTGTGTGTGTGTGTGTATTCATGTGTTTAGGGAGCTTTAATAAGAACTCTGTGTGTGTGTGTGTGTGTGTATTCATGTGTTTAGGGAGCTTTAATAAGAACTCTGTGTGTGTGTGTGTGTGTGTGTGTATTCATGTGTTTAGGGAGCTTTAATAAGAACTGTGTGTGTGTGTGTGTGTGTATGTGTGTGTATTCATGTGTTTAGGTAGCTTTAATAAGAAATGTGTGTGTGTGTGTGTGTGTGTGTGTGTGTATTCATGTGTTTAAGGAGCATTAATAAGAACTGTGTGTGTGTGTGTGTGTGTGTGTGTGTGTATGTGTGTGTGTGTGTGTATTCATGTGTTTAAGGAGCATTAATAAGAACTGTGTGTGTGTGTGTGTGTGTGTGTGTGTGTGTGTGTGTGTGTGTGTGTGTGTGTTGCACAAATCGTGCAGTCAGTTTCACTGTATTATAATGTTAGACAGTTTCTTTTCTTTCAAATATCTGCACTAAATGAGTTTCTTCCTCCCTGATACGAGGATGTGAGTCCACTAAAGCTCTGCTAGCAGCCGGGTTTACAATACTCTGAGGGAAACTCTTGGCTTACCTGAACAGGTGAGATCCAGGATAAACAAAGACAAATATGGAAATATAACATATATAGATTATAAACCACTGACTGTCACTGTGACAGAGGAAGGAACTCACTGGAAACATTTCTCTCATTCATGATGTCATAGATGATGTCACTGACAGGCTTACCTGAACAGGTGAGATCCAGGATAGACCGAGAGGAATATGAAGATGCACAGTCCCTCAGAGCAGATCCAGACTGGACACAGTCAGGTATGATCTCCCACACAGGTCTGCGTGAGGACTGCCTTCTCCATTCTACAGAAACAGCATAACCACAGTCTAAGTCTCTGCAGGCAGCTGCTGCTGTCTTCAGGGTCCAGTCAGAGTTATAGTCAAACACTGGTCTCCAGTCTCCTCCATGTTTCAGCTCCAGTGTTCCTGCACAGCGACTGTCTCCTCCCACCAACCTGACAGGCTCTGAACACAAACAAGAGAGTCATCAGTAAAAGAATAAAGTGAGTTTGATGAGAACAGAAATGAACCAAATGAAAGCTGCAGCTCCTCTTCTACCTGAGCAGGTGAGTCCAACAGCTCTGCCAGGTGAGGAGGTGTTTCTATCTGAGCCTGAGCTTCTACAGTCCAGGAGAGCAGACTCATTTCCTCCACACTGGAACTCTTTGGTCCACATTGGAGCCTCCCCTTCTCCATAGAGCGCCCCCTGGAGGACTGAAGGAGCCCCACAGCCAAGCTCCCTGCAGACCACCTCTGCATCCTGCTGGTCAAAGTCAGCTTCACACACTGAGGACCAGCTCTGGTTAGACTGGTCAGACTTCAGCTCCAGTCTGCCTGAGCACAGACTGGTCCCATTCACCAGCCTGACAGAGTCTGGAGAGGAGAGAGAAGAGAAACAGAGAGGTAAAAGACACCAGACACAGAATACAAAGATCTCATGAAACAACAAATCAGTGATTCAAACTGGATGGAGCAGAACTCCAACATTGGAACAATAACAAGTGTGAATGTTTTCAAACCACACAACATCACAGACCTGCTGACTTTTACACATTTTGTGTAGCAGGAACACATAGTGACATGAAAGTACAGTTGTATGATCTGTAGCTCCTAAACTACGCTAAAAGCTGATCACACCTGGAGGTCAATTGTGTCCTTGCAGGACTCAGGTCTAAATGGGGCATGCTCTGCTGCGACAGAACACACTGAACTCCGTCTGACTGGTTATTTCTGCGTCGTGTTACATCCAACTTGTGTCTTCGTGTTCTGTTAAATGTTCTATGTTAAGTTCCACACTTGGCTGACCAAACATGAGCCGGAACTACAAGGCCATCTTCATTTTACTCAGCTTTTTATGGCTGGTTGGTGACGACCTTACACTGCTGTCAGACACTGGCTACCGGTGTTTGCTGAGTTATGCCTGCAGAGATCTGCTGCCCCTCGCAGGAGCACCACAGCAAAAACTACATAGCAGTGATTTCTCCTGTAAAGTCTGAATTAAAAACCATATAACGCTCTTTGTGTTCTTCATCAATAGTGATATATAACCTGCTGTCTTTAGTTTATCAAAGTTTCGACTCATCAATGTTTTATTAGTCTCAGATGTTTTTTTTTTTGTCAAAGTCAGTCAAATATGTGCTGATAATAAAACCATTTGATTCCTGTAGCAGTTTTATTTATTTTATATGCATCTTCCCTAAATCATCTTACCTTGTTATTAAATGAATGTAACTCACACTATCTAATGGCCCAATATATGTGCTGAGATAAAGTTATGGATGCAATATGCAGAGGTGGGACTATATTTTATTACCTGCAGAGATCTGCATCGTTCCTTTCTCAGACCAGGTAAGTATTAATGTATGAACTGTCCTCTCAAAACAGTCTAAAATATGAGCTGGTAAAAGCATTTCACTCCTGGATATCCAGAGACAAAGTTAGGAGGACACGCATTATATGGCAAGACTCATATTTTACTTGATCTGGAGTTTATTAAGTTATAACTTTATTGTTATAACAATATATATTCAGGTTTGCACAATATATTTATCATGTTATTACATGACATTATCTTGTTATTTCAAGATAATGATATTTTCATGTTATGAAGGTTAGTAACATACACTTTACACATATTCAAATGGGCAGTCCACAAACCAATGGGTGACGTCAAGGTGACTACGTCCATTACCTGAACAGGTGAGATCCAGGATGGAGGAAGAGGAATCTGATGATGCACAATCCCTCAGAGCAGATCCAGACCAGACACAGTCAGGTCTGATCCTCCACACAGATCTGACTGAGGACTCCACTCTCCGTTCTAGAGAAACAGCAGAACCACAGTCTAACTCTCTGCAGACAGCTGCTGCTGCCTTCAGGGTCCAGAGAGAGCGGCCATCCACTGGTCTCCATTCTCCTTCATGTTTCAGCTCCAGTGTTCCTGCACAGCGACTGTCTCCTCCCACCAACCTGACAGACTCTGAACACAAACAAGAGAGTCATCAGTAAAATAAGTGAATTTAATTAGAATTAAACAGTTACAGCTGGCTGCTTATTCTGCTTTAATGATTCATTATTTCTCTGTTCTCTATTTTATATTTGTCTTCTCTACCTGTTGAGTTGAGTTTTCCTTCAGCCTGGAGTCCTGACAACAAAATCAGAAGATAAACATCAGAATAAAGCAGCATGATTGGAGCTGTGGACAGAATGAACTCTCTCAGGTTGTTTTGTCAAGGTAATACAAGTTATAATAGTAATAATAATAATTAT
Source organism: Centropristis striata (assembly GCF_030273125.1). Lineage (NCBI taxonomy): Eukaryota > Metazoa > Chordata > Actinopteri > Perciformes > Serranidae > Centropristis > Centropristis striata. Next base: position 707,638 of record NW_026739041.1, read on the forward strand.
TATTATTATTATTACTAGTATTACTAGTAATAATAATTATCATTATTACTATTAATGATTGTAATTATAATAATATAACTATTATCCTTAACACCACAGTTTAAAATGTTTGAACAGCAACAGTTAAAGAAGTAAGGGAACTAGTTGTCAAACAGAAATCTGCTAGTGAATAAAGAGAAAAAGAAACCTCCAGAAAGTGACTGTTAATTCACTCTTGTCTTAGAACTTCCACGTTACTGTGGAACCTCTCAAAAACATTCATATCTGTCAGCTGTCAGCAAGGGCGTAGGTTTGGTCTCAACATTGGTAGGGACAATATAACAGCATAACCTGCATGTACATTATTTGCTGGGACGGGACATTAAAAAGACCAAACTGATGGACGGGGTCGGGGCTACATTTCTTGTGAATGTGAATCTAATGAATAGGTCGGCTCAATGATCAATGCAAAAAAAAAGTGTAGAATAAATGACTGGATTTTATTAATTAACAAATGATCCATTGCATGAACATAACTTAAATTATATTAATCTACAGTTCACAATCAATAAAATCTTGTTAATCTCTTAACTATCAAGGAAAACAAAAAATAAATATTTGTCTTAAGACCAGTCTACATTGTCTAAATAAATAAATGATATATAACTGAAAAAAAACTTACTGTCAAGAAATAACACACACACAAAAACCCTTTTCTTAAAGCAACAGTGTAGTTGTTCTTACTTTACGCCTCCTTTTTCTCTCCCCCTCCAAACAGGTGATTTCCAGTTATTTTACCCAGTGATACTACTTAAACTATGCATGTATCTACACATCGTTGCCTACATTGTCCTTGTTGTCTCTTTCACCTTCTTCTCCCTTATTTTCATCTCTAAACTGCATCAGTGGTTGGGCTGAGCCATTCTGGAAAACATCCAGATCTAAAAATACTTTTTAATTGAACTTTTTACCTCAATCATGATAAATGTACAATTATCTGAGAAAAGTGAAAAAATGACTGCATGGGCTGCAAATAAAAATATGTTTAAATAAATAATTTAGAAAATAAATCAATACTTTTTAATAAATCAATACACTAACAGGTAAAGAGGAGGAGCAGGAGGAGGAGGAGAGGAGGAGCAGGGGGAGGAGGAGGAGGAGCAGGAGGAGGGGGAGGAGGAGAAGGAGGAGCAGGAGGAGGAGAGGAGGAGGAGGAGGAGAGGAGGAGAGGAGAGGAGGAGGAGGAGGAGAGGAGCAGGAGGAGAGGAGGAGGAGAGGAGGAGCAGGAAGAGGGGGAGGAGAGGAGGAGGAGGAGAAGGGGGAGGAGCAGGAGGAGCAAAAGGAGGAGAGGAGGAGGAGGAGAGGAGCAAGAGGAGGAGGAGGAGGAGGAGAGGAAGAGCAGGAGGAGGGGGAGCAGGAGGAGGAGCAGGAAGAGGAGCAGGAGGAGCAGGAGGAGCAGGAGGAGGAGAGGAGGAGGAGCAGGAGGAGGAGCAGGAAGAGGAGCAGAAGGAGGAGGAGAGGAGGAGGAGGAGGATAAGGAGGAGCAGGAGGAGGAGAGGAGGAGGATAAGGAGGAGGAGCAGGAAGAGGAGCAGAAGGAGGAGGAGAGGAGGAGGAGGAGGATAAGGAGGAGCAGGAGGAGAGGAGGAGCAGGAGGAGGAGGAGGGGGAGCAGGAGCAGGAGAGGAGGAGAGGAGGAGGAGGAAGAGGAGGAGAGGAGGAGAGGAGAGGAGGAGAGGAGAGAAGGAGGAGCAGGGGGAGGAGCAGGAGGAGCAGAAGGAGGAGCAGGAGGAGGAGCAGAGGAGGAGCAGAGGAGGAGGAGGAGCAGGAGGAGGAGCAGGAGCAGGAGGAGGAGCAGGAGTCATCAGCCAAATGAGCCAATCAAACGTGAGTTTGAAACGTAGACTTGAAAAAGAAAATTGGACTGGCACATTGACGCTGGTGAAAAAGGGGTAAATGTGACTCTGAGCATAATGCAAATAATTCACTCAATAATGGTAGGGTCAGGAGCAGGAGGAGGAGGAGGAGGAGCAGGAGGAGGAGGACAAGAGGAGCAGGAGGAGGAGGACAAGAGGGTCAGGAGCAGGAGCAGGAGGACGAGGAGGAGGAGGACAAGAGGAGCAGGAAGAGGAGCAGGAGGAGGAGGAAGAGGGGGAGGAGCAGGAGGAGCAGGAGGACAAGAGGAGCAGGAGGAGGAGGGTCAATTCTCTCCTTGCAAAACATGGGAAGACAATGTAACTAACCTATATCAGTGCACTTCAAAGATAATGTAAATAAGGTTGTTTAAAGTTGGGAGGGTCATGTCCCTACCGTCCCTCTGCTAGCCTACGCCCATGGCTGTCAGCAGCCTGTTGTCAGACAGATTTACATATTAACATTTACATATTTACAGACAGATTTACATATTAACATTTACATATTTACAGACATATTTACATATTAACATTTACATATTTACAGACAGATTTACATATTAACATTTACATATTTACAGACATATTTACATGTTAACATTTACATATTTACAGACATATTTACATATTAACATTTACAGATTTACAGACAGATTTACATTTGTTGCTAGGCAGCAGCCTCTAGTGGTCGTAGTAATAATGACGACGCTATGAAGGAATTCACAGAAACGTTTATATGTTTTTTAGATGTTATTAATAACTGCAGAAAAATCTTCATGAAATATGTTGATATGATTTTTTAATTTTAAGACAGAAATGAAAGAATGCTTATAACAGAAGAAGAACATGTACTTGGTCATTAAAGCTGAATCGGATTAAAACTTAAAATTGAATCTTGATCTCTTGTAACCACATTTGTTTTTTAACATCGTAATATATAATTATGTTCTGATTAAAAACCTATTCCCTGTTTAAAAATGTCTCAAACTCACTGTAAATGCTAACATCCAGTTTAATTAAATATGATAAGTTTTCTTTCAGACATGCACAGATCTGTCTCATCTACTTTGTGCTTTCCACACAAAACGGTCAACCGAACGGTCAACGAGAGCTCTCTCAACACCTTCAACTGCTTGTGTTTGCACATTGATTTGGTGAGTAAATATTTAACTCTTTGGTTCACCGTTGCGTGGTCTTGTTGTAGTGTAGTACAGTGTACTTGCCAGGGAGGAGTAAATAAAGTAAATAAAATCAAATTCAAATATCACCGCTAGCAAGCATGCTATTTGACCGTGGCAGTAACTTCACCATTTTTGGTACAAAGGTAGACTCCAGTTTATGGTAGACTTCTCTGTTTTTGGTGAATTTTGGCGTGAAGACACTTGTCTACAAAGAGAAGTGAGACGTTAGAAATGCTTTTTCAATGAGCGCTTGGAATAAAAGTGGAGGGGGACTTCCAGTTATGGAGCGCAGCTGACAAGTCGCAGTAACTTGGCTCGTAGCTAACTTCCTGAAAAATACTTAAAACTCTACTGAGGCTCGGACAATATTGTCTGTTTTGGATGTGGAAAAGTGTATTTTGTCACTATGCCACCGAAAAATTCTAAACCACCTGGACAACAACCAGCTAAGTGGCCGCAAAATAACAAGGCTAATATCCTTGTGGAGAAGGTTAGCAAGAATGCTAACGAGGGCGAAGACGAAGCTAACGACAACGTGCCGTCCAACAGCGTCATACTGGATGCGATTCGCTCACTGAAGGAGGAATTCGCTAAACAATCCAACGATATGCTGGAGGCAATTAATGGGATTAAAACAGATGTATTGTCGCATTCGAAGAGGATCGGGGAAACGGAGGGGAGAATCTCACAGGCAGAGGATGATGTGACCAGCCTCCAACAAAAAGTCGAGCAGCTAGAAGGGACGGTGGAGATACTGAGGAATAAAATCCAAGATCAAGAGGACCGAGGGAGACGCTCCAACCTGAGACTAATTGGACTCCCTGAAAAAACCGAGGGCTAAGATATGTGCAGCTTTTTGGAAAACTGGCTTCCCAAAGCTCTGGGTGATGATCTCGCCCCCACCCCGGTCATCGAACGAGCTCATCGGGTATAGGCCATAAGGTGAACCCGTTTTTTGTTTCATCTCGTTCCCATGTCTGGGCACTAAATAATTTTTGGTTCTTAAAAAAGATATTTTGGTTTTCAACTAGAAAAAAAAAGTTCTCCTCTTGATATCCTGCAGTATTTTTTTAATTAGTGTTTAAAGTGGGGACTATTTCTTGCTTAGCGTAACAATATTTTCGTTCCGAGAGGTGACGTTTTTGTCACGTGCTTCACATTCGACCAATCAGGTAGCCGCGCAGATCCAAGATGGCGATGTCAACAACGTCTAGCGATCAAGAGGAAAATACTCTAAAACATCTAAAACACCTTAAAAAAGTTTGAAAAAAGAACAACAAAATATGCTACATGCATGTTACGTCTGTACGGAATGAAGAGGTGAATGATTTCACTATCAGAAGGTGGGATACTTACAGGAATAGTTTACAACGGTGGCTTTGCTGTCATGGCGAGTCTCATTAATTAGCCGAGACATTTAAATCCTGTATCGATGTTGAATATAAAGATATTCCTGGTGACGTTGGGTTTCACCCGACTTGTTACCGGCGGTTCATTGATAAAAGGCGATTGGATTCTGCCGAAAAACGGGCCAAAGGGCTGGCTGTGGGTCAAGATGAGTCTGTGCCATCGGACAACGCTTCAGGCTCGACAAGAGACATTCCACGAAATAAACTAAGATCGAAGACGGGCCTGCCTGTCGGTTCTGCTGGCCCCGTGCTCCCTGCTTTTTGTATAATTTGCAAGAAAACGGACAAGAGCATTACTGTGGGAGGCAAACGGCAGAAAGACCATCTTTCACAAGCAGAAACGCTTTCAGCAGGTAAACACACACACACACACACACACACACAGTTAGTGATGGGTACCGAATTCGAGTACCGATTCATGTAAAATCAAACGGTACCATGTTTCGGAAACCTAAACAGCGTTAACTTTAAACTGATCATTGATTTCAACCTGTTTTCATTTGACGTCTTTGATTAACAAGCGTGCTGACGATCGCACTATTTTTTATTTTTTATTTACCTCCTCGTCTGGTCCTGTCTGCTCACCGCGGCCACTAGCCACTAGCTGTTGCTCTCTTCCAACCCGGCGCACAGCGGAGAGTCTACAGTCTCCACAGAGACGAACAGCCGGCTCTGGGCCTGCTAGCCACCAGCTGCTATCTCTCCAATGTCTCTACCTGGGCTTGGCCTTCGTCTGCCTCCAGATTGGACCTTCCTTACTCCGTTTGCTCTCTCCATTCTTCTGTAGACCAGTCATTAGCAGCTAGCAGCTAGCTGCTGCATCTCTGGTCCTCCGCTAATACTCCGCTCTTCAACTCAGGAATATTACCTGCCACTTTACTCCAAATTGCCTCGCTGAAATTTAATCCCTCAGACTCCTGCGTCATCCTTGATATGTGCACAGAGCAGCCCGACTCAACTTTGTTTACTCCAACCATGCCACGCCCACAATACTGTCTGACCGGTGCTCCGCCCACAGCTACGACGTCATCACAACAAAACACACGTGCACTTGCAACCTTTTTTTTTTTTTTCTCCTCCGTGCACCTGAGAGCTCCTCTGCATTCTTTGATAACACTGCAACCTTCATGTTACAAAATGCACGTTCGCTCAACAATAAAGCACTGCTCATCCTGGATGTTATATTGTTTTGATATATTTTTGATATAAGTTTATATTTCGAGAAATAAATATGTTGAATTGAAAAAATTAGATTTTATTATTAAACAAATTAACATTTATTACCACATAAACAAACGCAAAAGTACCGAAAATTGGTACCGTTGAGTACCGGTACCGATTCCCAGGTACCGGGTATCGGTACCGTATCGGTTCAAATGTGAAAGGTACCCATCCCTACACACAGTACACATAGCACTTACACACATACAAACCATTTAATCATCTTTTATTTTCAGGCCAGTTGATGAACGCTGCCAGGATAAAGTAGCATTCTCTTGCATATTCAAGACAGAGACTGTGTGGCCATAGGGGTGCGGTACCACAAGTCCTGTTACAGACAGTACACCAGGTTCCTGACAAAGTCTGCTGTAACAGCTAATGGAACCGCAGACGAAGAAGTGTGAGTTATTAAATTGCATTATCAATTATATACACATTATAAATTACAATTCATATTCTAGATGCATGACAGATACAGTGTCAAAAATTATGAAATTACTATAGAATAAATAAAAGTTTCACTTTTTGAATGGACTTTTCCATGATATTACATTTGTTTTAGATGCACTTGTAAAGGCTGTTTGTATGTAGCTACAATCTTGACTGCATACCTTTTGGCACATATTAAATGTGTGTGTGTGTGTGTGTGTGATTCTTTTCAGAAGTGAACCAACCTTTGATGCCAACTACAAGATATTCTGCGAGAGGATCATCCGCCAAAGGATAATTGTAAATCAGGAGGTGCTGAGAATGAACCAGCTACGACGAATGTTTTTAAATACGGTGCAAAAACATGAAGATCGTGATGCTTCAAACTACAGGTAACAACTGAAGCTTTTTTTGGCAGCGATGTAAAACACGTTTATGCAGGATTTAAAAAAAAAGGCTTTGAATGTATATTTAAACTACTAATACTTTTCAGTATGAATATATCTTTATTTACACCCTTTTGCTCCTCTTTCCATGTGTTCTTATGTTGCAGGCAGGATCAACTGAAGAGAAGGCTGACCCTGGACTTTCCCCAACTGGTGTTTCACTCCCCAGGCAAGCGCAACATCAGCGAACTGGTTTTTGTTGAGACATTGTCTGCAGATACGCTGATAGACAGGCTACCTCATCCATCAGGTACAGACACAACTGAGTCAACTGAAGTAAGCCAAGCTGAAAGTGACACGGAACACATGGCAAGAACAACAGCTGGTCCGCAAACTACTGAGAACACAAGGACACTTTATAGTGCAGCGCTGATACTGAAGCAGCTACGATGTGACTCTCCCGGTATGACGTGCCCCTGGCCACCCACATCAGAGGATCTCAATGTGTCTGATGCTAAATCTGTTGTGTCACTTGAACTGTACAATGTTATTGCTTGGATTGTAGGTGCAACAGAGGAACCAACATTAGCCTGTTATGTTGATAGACCAAGACATAACGATTTGGGTGTCTGCCTCCGACCTTTAGATGCAAGATACATAATGTCTTGACAAACAGAGATCACTTTTAGGTTCAAATCTTCTGGAATAAGTATTCGCCATTTAACAGGTTCCTCACAAGTTGTGTCACTGCTGAGTGGACTAGGACATTGTGCTTCATGGGACACAGTTGTCAGTCTAGACACTAGCCTTGCCCAACTACAACTACTAGAGGGCAGAGACAAAATCCCAGTTGGATTCTCAAAGAAGACTCCTACAATACTGGTGTGGGACAATATTGACTTTGGGGAGGAGACACTGTCAAGTCGTGGAACTACTCACCATACAAATGGCATTATGCTGCAAAGTTCTGTCGCTGAACCTGCGTTAAGAACAAACAGACAACCACTACAGAAGGGAGTGTCCTCATTCAAAGCACCCCCTAGCACTCCTGTAGAACACTACCAACAGTCTAAAAGACAAGGGCCACAGAACTTGTGTCATCATCATACTATTCCACTGCAGCTGGAAACATACAGATTGAACACCGTGTCTGCAGCCCAAACCGAACTGGCATATGTTTTTGTAAAATACATAGATGCTGAACGATGCACAGTCCCAAGCTGGACAGGTTTCCATACATTGCTTCAAGGTGATGCTACTCTGCAAAAGTCAGCACTGCATTATCTTCCAGTCATTGAGGCTTCACCGACAGAGATGTCAACGGTAAACACAATTCTGAAGCGAAGTGTCCAAATTGCTGATCGGCTTGAACTGGACCATATCGTGTTAGTGTTTGACCAAGCTATATATGCCAAGGCTCAACAAATCCGTTGGAAAGACGAAGACTTGACGAAGCGTCTAGTGATAAGACTAGGCGAGTTTCACACATGCATGTCCTACCTCGGTATTCTAGGGAAAAGGTTTGGAGATGCAGGACTGCAAGACATACTCATTGAGTCTGAAGTGGTTGCCCCAGGATCCATCAATGGGTGATCAGTGGTCATCAGTATAACCGCAGCATGAGGGCACACAAGCTTATGTATGAGTGTCTGCAACGCGCCAGGGTAAACACCTTCCTGGACTCTTTGCCACCAGTGGAGAGAGATGAGTGTTTTGATGTTATTGAGGAGATAAAATGTGCATTCCCAGAGGGAACAATTGAAGTTTTGGGTGCTAATGACAAATTTGAAAAAATCTGTTTTAAGTATGCAGAATATGTGGAAAGGAGAAGTGCAGTCAACCAAACATTTGCATTCTGGAGTTCATACATCGATATGGTTCAAACACTCCTTCTGTTTGTGAGAGCAATAAGAGAATCTGACTGGCAACTCCACCTGTCAACAGTGCGATTGATGATGCCGATGTTTTTGCCTATGATCGTGTGAACTATGCTAGGTATCTACCTGCATACTGGCTGGAAATGGTCAATTTGCCTGTGACACATCCTTCTTGCCACAACGACCTCAGCGTTAAAGGACAGTGGACTGTCCAACATCAAAGTGTCCATGGATTTGCCTCGATTGCCTGTGACCAGGCTATTGAGCAAACATGCAACCGAGATTCCAAGACAAAAGGTGGATGGACAGGGATAACACAGAATCGAGCTGGATATTATCACAAAAGGAAAGGGCTGCTACAACAAGACAATGTGAGTCAATGGCAGGTAAATCTCCTGAACAACGGAAACGGAAAGACCTTGACAGCACACGGATCCATGCTGATGAAAAGGCTGTGACTAGAATAAGTTCCACCCTAGATTCTATGCTGAACCCTTTCGACACACACCACGAAGGTATTGTGTGTCTTAGCTCTGGGACAGTAGCAGTTGAAGAAATCAAGAAGGATTTGCTCGCAGCTCCAGACAAGGGGGAAAAAGCTGTCAAAGAGTTTATGGACCAGCGACTTTTGTCAAAATCTGTCGACATATTCGCTCCCATCAAGGCACTTAAACTGAAAACCTTTAGTGACCAGGCAAAGACGAAGAAGAAATCTGCAGCGGGCAAGGATGTGATTCTACAGGCTGACAAGAAGCTGTTCTCCAGACTGCTCATAATAGGCCAGAGTAGAAAAATTGACCTTAGGGAGATTCTATCCTACTCACTGGGAACGGTTTCCTATCCTCTCGCCAGTACGGATGGTTCACTTGCCAAAACTAACAAATCAGCTCTCATGGATTTATTAGAGGCTAAAGGTGGGGACTGCCTAGTTGATAAAATCCCAGCAAATGGAGCTATTTTGTTCGATGGCATGGCGGTCATACAAGCCCTTCAGTCCAGACCATCCACCTTTGGAGAGCTCGCTGAGACCATACTAAAGTACTTAGTCAAGCTTGCTCTGCAGTACAAGTGTGAAAGGGTAGACTTTGTGATAGACCAGTATCCTGAAATGAGCATGAAAAATGTAGAACGGTCACATAGAGCTGTTGGTGGCACACAACAGGTGCAAATTTATGGAAGGAACCAGAAGACACTAACTCAATGGAAAAAGTTAGGGTTAGTTAGAACTGTGTCACTGCTTGAAAGTAACAGATGGTTCACAAACTGTAAATGCTGTTAAGGATCTTGAATGTGATCATGAGGAATGTGAAACAAGCGTGTTCTTACATGCACATCATGCTGCACAGGAACATGAAACGGTCATCATTAAGAGCCCTGATACAGATGTGGCAGTTATTGCTTTAAGTCTGCAGAGAGATTTTCCACGTAGCTTGTATTTCTTAACAGGAGTTGGCAACAGGACAAGAATCATTGACCTTGTTAAGGTGTCAACAGCCCTTGGAAACAGTGTGTGTTTGGCACTTATTGGAATTCATACCTTTTCAGGTTGCGACTCCACGAGCGCCTTTCATGGCAAGGGGAAAAGAAAGACGTTTTCTGTTGCTTGCGAAAAAGAAGAATACCTGCCTGCATTTACACATCTGGGAAGCAGTTTTGAATTGGACCAGTCAACATTTGATGTGCTGAGCAAATATGTGTGCCACCTGTATGGCCAATCATCTGCAGAAAATGTCAACGATGCAAGGTACAGAGCATTCTGCATGGCATCATCAGCTTTGCCGGAACTCTCAATGCCCCCTACAAGTGACGCCCTGCACCAACACTGCAAAAGGGCAAACTACCAGGCTGCAATAATGAGACTTTCTCTCAAAGGTATCATGTCTCCCCTTCACCCAATGGCAATGGATGGCACATTGAGGATGGGGAGTTAAAAGTTACATGGATGACTACAAATCCTGCCCCTGAGAGTGTGTTAAAGGTAGTCCACTGCAGCTGCAAGCAGAGCAGATGTGAGACAGGAAGATGTTCCTGTATGTCTGCAAGACTGTCCTGTACTGATCTGTGTCGGTGCCAAAATTGTGCCAATATTTCCATGGAAACTGATGAAGTGTGACTTTGAGTATTCTGAAGGAGGGAGACATTGTTCATCTCTTAGCCATCACTATCATCAGAGCCATCTTCCCATGTGCTTATATCCTCTGTTAGTTCTCTCATAAAAATTTGAGTTTTTGCCAAATTTGAGAAAAAGTATTTTACTATTTTTTTTGTTACTTAAGTTAAATACTTAAAAAATAAAAATAAAATGTGAGGTTACAGTGCACTTGACCTTAAAAAAATTATAATTATCAAAGTTTGAGTTTGTGCCAAATTTGAGGAAAATGTATCAAAGTATTCTTGAGATATGGCTTTAACAATGTGCAAAGTTAAGACAAAATAATACAAAAATGTATTTAAAAAATACTCAAGACCTGCTGTGACATCAACACATTGTTTTGTTCAGGTAAATATTGTTTTATACAATATTGTGTACAGATTCTGAACTGTAATGCAGTTTTTGTTGTATTATCCATTTTTTGGCATTATTTGATATTTTGATTGATGTCAGCCATTTTGGGCCAAAGTGTTCTTTATTTTATTTTATTTTTTACTTCCTCTTATAACACAGTATCTACTGAAATTTTTAATGTATAAAACGTCATTGTTTAGCAAAATGTACCATGTGTATGTTCAATTGTACAGGTTGCTATTCACTTATTTTGAAGCTTTTTTTTAAATTTATTTTGTACATTTCATGGTTTAAATTCAAATGAAAGTATACTAATGCTAAAATACTTGTCTCAAATGTTAGGTATATGTATTAATGTCAATTTGTGAGAGAGATTCTGTTTCCAGAATGAATGTAAATAAATTTACAAGAAAAAACAGCTGCATAAAATTTTCGTTTTTTTGTAATTCCTATTTTTATACATTTATGGCTCTTAAAAAAAAACTGCAGGATATTTTGAGGAGAACTTTTAACCTAATGTCCACAATGGCATTGTCTATGCAAAAATGCAAAAAAAGAGTAGTGCCCAGACGTGGGAACGAAAATCACTTTCTAGCCACTTTTTCCTGGTTCACCTTATGGCCTAGTAGGTCAAGTTAACTCAAGCCTGTCCTCAGCACCGAGACCGATTGTCATGAAGTTTCTGAACTATAAAGACCGTGAAAAGACACTGAGGGCAGCCAGAAAGCAGAAGGAAGTGCGATATGGGAATCAACGAGTCAGCTTCTTCCCGGACCTATCAGCTGAAACCCGCCAGCGTCAGCGACAGTTCGACGGAGTTAAGGCCCGTTTTCGAGCTATGGATATCCGCTACGGGCTGCACCCAGCCCACCTGGTGGTTTTCAAGTCCGTCTCGGAGGCAGAAGACTTTCTCCGCAAAATGCAAACCTCTCCACGAGCCTCTCCACGATCTGAGAACTGAAATGGATATATACTGAACTTTTTTTTTTCTTCCTTGTCTTCTTCACCTTCTCAGGTAAATATGACTAAAAGTTTAATAGTTCAAGAGCGTTGAACTGAGAATAATACGCAAAATACCCCCCTCCGTTTTTTTCCCTCTCGTTAATTATAGGGCCATCTTGTTGTGTGTTTTCTTTAAAATATACAATTGATGTGACAATCTCAGGTTTGAATGACAACTTCCCCTAGAGACATTTTCTTTGGTACTCTTCGAGAGAGGAGAGGGGGTTTCTTTTTTTTCCAACATTTGACTTACTGAAGACCGAGCTCAGATCCACACCATGAGGAGCTACGTGACACACATTCTGAAACATTGTTTTAGGCTAACTAACATTGAAATCAAGTAGACTAACGTTAGACATAACCAGAGTCTATTACTATTTGGGTTGCCTATGTGTGCTTCGTTTGGGGAAGTGCAGGAGGGGTTCTTGGGAGGGGTTAAGATCTTGGAGTGCTACTTTTACTTTTCATTTTTATTATGTCAGTCAAACCATCCGTAGGTACATTACCAGAACAAATTACATGTGTTTATTATGTGTTCAATTCATCCTGTAAATTAAGTTATTGCATAACCCCATGATTAACAGGTCTGATTTAAAAATCTCTAGCTGGAATACAAGAGGGTTGAATAAATTGGTAAAACTTAAACAAGTATTGCGTAGGATTAAGCAAATGAAATCCAATATCATTTTTTTTCAGGAAACTCACTTGGTACAAAACGATATTAGCAGAGTTGAGAAAAGGTGGCCAGGGCAAGTTTACTTAGCTTCCTTTACTTCTCATGCCAGGGGGGTCATGATATTAATTCATAAATCTATCCCCTTTCAGTTAAAAAACAAATATATAGATCCTTCTGGGAGATATGTCATACTTAATGGTACTATAATATCTACCCAGATCAACTTGATAAGTGTATATGCTCCTAATGGAGACGATCCCTCCTTCTACCAAAACCTTTTTCTCTCTCTATCATCCTACCCTGGCCAATACATAATAGGTGGTGATTTCAACTGTGTCCTGGACCCAGCACAGGATCGATCTACTGGCATTGATACTTCCCATCAACAAACAGGAAAGATTACTAAAAAATTCATGGAAGATTTAAATCTAACCGATATTTGGAGATGTCTCAATCCTAATAAAAAAGACTTCATGTTTCTCAAATACATTCCAAACTTACTCCAGAATAGACTACTTCTTAATCTCTAATGGTCTACTTTCAATGGTTGAGAAATGCTGGTATGACAGCATACTGTTATCCGACCATGCTCCCATCTCCTTACTATTGCAAGTGCCTGGTATAATTTCCTCACCTCCCAGATTTCGCTTTCAATCTAGCTGGCTCCAGTACCCTGATTTTGTGAAGTTTCTGGATGGGAAAATTGATGAATACTTTTCTTTAAACACAAATCAAACTAGTGCTTCAATAAAATGGGAGGCTTTCAAGGCGTATTTAAGGGGTGAAATAATAAGTTATACAAAATACAAATCTAAGGCACATTATGCACAAGTGAACACCCTGGAACAAAAAGTAAGGGATTTAGAACAGGAGCTCTATTACAGTGATTCTCCAGAAAAACAACAGGAACTTTTCCAATTGAAAGCCCAATACAATGAATTAACTACAAATAAAATAGCTTCAAATTTATGTGGTTAAAACAATCCTATTATGATCAGGGGGAAAAAGCTGGAAAGTTGTTAGCATGGAGAATTAAGAAGATACAAACAGATAGAGCTATCAACTCCATTATATTAGAGGATGGGAAAGAACTAGTAGATCCAATTGAAATAAATCAAACTCAACCTGGGAAAGACTGAGCTACTTTACCTCCCAGGGAAGGGCTCTCCCACCACTGACTTCCACATCACTGTCCAGGACACAGTGGTTGCCTCCACAGAAACCGCCAAAAACCTTGGCGTAACTCTTGACAACCAACTGTCCCTCTCAACAAACATCACCGCCACCACCAGATCTTGCAGATTCTTGCTGCATAACATCAGGAGAATCCGCCCGTTTCTCACCCAGAAGGCAGCTCAGGTCCTGGTCCAGGCACTGGTCATCTCACGCCTGGACTACTGCAACTCCCTCATGGCAGGTCTGCCTGCCAAAGCCATCCGACCTCTACAACTCATCCAGAATGCAGCTGCTCGATTGGTCTTCAATCTTCCCAAATTTTCACACACAACACCTCTCCTCCGCTCCCTCCACTGGCTACCTGTGGCTGCGCGGATACGCTTCAAGACTCTAGCTCTGGCGTACTCTGCTGCTAACGGTTCAGGTCCTACTTACATCCAGGACCTTGTCAAACTCTACACCCCTGCCCGTCCTCTCCGCTCTGCATCAGCCAAACAGCTAGCGACTCCCACCCTGCGTGGGTCAACTCGCCTCAAAACCTCTTCCAGACTTTTCTCTGTCTTGGCTCCCAAATGGTGGAACGAGCTCCCCACCGACATCAGGACCTCAGACAGCCTGTACATCTTCCGCCGCAGGCTGAAGACCTATCTCTTCCAACAATACCTCGGTTAAGTCATGGTCACCTAACAGATATATATATATTAAAAAAAAAAAAAAAAAAAAAAAAAAAATTTTCTTCTTCTTTTCTCTTCTTTTCTTCTTTAACATATAGCACTCCTTAGCAATGACAGTTAGCTCTTAAAGTTATGTACTTACTCGATTCCTGTGGTCTATGTCTAGTACCATCAGGTTGAATGCACTTATTGTAAGTCGCTTTGGACAAAAGCGTCTGCTAAATGACATGTAATGTAATGTAATGTAAATACTGCCTTTAAAAAATATTATGAAGATCTATATAAATCTGAATATCCAGGTAGCTCACAAGAAGAGAATTCATTTTTGGACCAGCTTCAATTTCCAACGCTAACTGAGGAGGTCAAGACAAATCTTGAAAAAAATGTAAGTATTGTAGAACTATCGGATGCGTTAAAGAACATGAGCAGTGGAAAGGCTCCCGGGCCGGATGGCATACCAATAGAAATATATAAGAAGTTCTCCGGAAAACTGTTACCTCATCTCCTTGAGATGTTCAATGAATCATTTGAAAAAGGAATACTACCTCCATCCTTAAGATCTGCAGTAATTTCCCTTTAGTTAAAACCAGGCAAATCCCCCTCGGAAAGAACATCGTATCGTCCTCTATCTTTAATGTCATGTGATACCAAAATACTATGCAAGGCACTGGCCAGGCGCATAGAAATTATTATTCCAAATTTAATTGCCAATGATCAAAATGGGTTTGTACAGGGCAGACAAGCATTTCATAACACACGCAGGCTGTTAAATATTTTATATGAAAAAAAAAATGCCAGGGATCATGCAGTCCTGTCATTAGATGCCGAAAAGGCGTTTGACAGGACTGAATGGAAGTACCTATTTAATATACTTAGAAGATTTGGTTTAGGGGAAACATGTCTTAAATGGATTCAATTATTGTACACTGAACCATTAGCAGAAATTAAAACGAATAGCCAATTTTCAAAGCCCTTTAATCTTTATAGATCTACACGACAAGGCTGTCCCATGTCCCCTCTATTGTTTTTATTTGCTATTAACCCTTAGCCATGTCTATCCGTCAATCATCTGAAATCACTGGTATGACTATAGGTAGGACAGAGCATCGTTTGTCTCTATTTGCGGATGATGTTGTGTTTTTAACAAATCTGGGTACCTCAATTAAGGCGCTTTGCCAGCTTCTGAAGGAATTTGGCCAGTTTTCTGGCTATAAAGTAAACAACACCAAAAGTGCCTTACTATTACTGAATAGAGAAGAAAGAGAATCCCCCCCGAGCTATACAGTTTGCTACTGCCCCAGAAGGATTTACTTATTTAGGAATTAAAATAGCCCCTGATATCGAAAATATTATATCTATCAATTATGACCCTCTATTGAAAGACATAGGAGATTCTCTGGAGAAATGGAGTTTAATGCCTATTTCTATGATAGGACGTATTCATATTATTAAGATGTCTATCCTGCCCAAATTTTTATATCTTTTTCAGTCAATCCCACTTCCTCTACCCGCCTCTTTTTTCTCCACACTTAAGAAAAACTTCACCTGCTTTATATGGAATAATAAGCGTCCGAGGCTGCGACTCTCCCTTTTACACCTACCATACGAACGTGGGGGACTGAGACTGCCTCATGTGAAACTTTATTATTGGGCAGCCCAACTCCGTACAGCCATGTATTACTTTCTCACTACGGAGGTCCCAGCTTGGATAGAGATAGAGAATAACACAATAGAACTGCCACTGCACCTGTATCTTTACTCTGCGCCAACCAAAATACTTGCAAAACAGACACGTAATCCGTTTCTCAAAAATACTATATCAATCTGGCATGAGGCCCACACATTTTTAAATGAAGCTCCTAAACTCTCAGGTTTCACACCTATTTGGGGAAATGAAAACTTCAGAGCAGGGAGATGCGATATGGGATTCAAACATTGGATAGAAAAAGGACTAAGCAAAATAAAAGATTTATATATTGAAGGGACTCTAATGTCATTCCAACAATTAATAGATAAACATGGACTTCCCAGAAACCATTTTTTTAAGTACTTGCAAATTAGAAGCTTTATATTTTCCCAAATTAAAACCACCTTAGAACCTACACTGTCCACTCTTGAAAAAGTCACAGTTAACCATTTATATGACAAAGGACAGTTATCAAAGTTTTATGACATACTATTAGCAGGCTCCAAAGAAAACTCAATTTCATGTTTAGCTGCATGGAAGAATGATCTTCAGGCAAACATCTCTGTAGAGGACTGGGAGAAGGCATGTCTTCATGCCCAAACCCAAACTATAAATACCAGATTTAAATTATTGCAATATAAGTGGTTGTTCAGGACTTACATTACTCCAGTTAAATTACATCATTTTAACCTTTGAGATCCCTGATACTTGTAGTAAGTGCACTGAAGAAATTGGTGCTCTCTATCATTGTATGTGGGAATGCCGAAAACTTCAGGTATTCTGGAAAGAGGTGCTGGAACTCATTTCTAAATTGACAGATAGTGTTGTTCCCATTGAAGCAAAAATGTGTTTATTACACATATACCCTGAAGATTTTCCAGTAAATTCGAAGAAACGCAAACTAATCAATTTGTGTTTGTTGCAAGCTAAGCGTGTAATTGCTTTGACCTGGAAGGATACTCAGAGACCTGATTCTAGACAGTGGGTTAAAGAGATGTCTTGCAGTTTGGCACTAGAAAAATTGACCTATATAGTAGGAGGAAAAGTTGAGGATTTTTATAAGATATGGAGGCCTTTCCTTATTTTTATGAATGACATGAATATACAAATGCCTGGGAACAATGAAGCACTGGCATTGTTACCCCTGCAGAACGGCTTGAATCTGGTACCACAGCTAGAGTACTATGGTAATGACTTAATTGGGAGAGAGAAATAGGATGGTGACCACGTTTTATAACTCTGCCTTAAACTGTCCATTTAATTTTATTTTATTATTATTATTGTTGTTATTTAATTAATTAATTAATTTTAATTATGTATACTTTCATGATTATTATGATTGTGTATTATTGTTATTTATTTATTTCCTCTCCATTTTTTTTGTTTTGTTATTTTTTTAAATATTTAATTTATTTAATTTATTCATTAATATGATTTAATGTAATTTATTTATTATTATTATTTATTAATTAATACATTCATTTTATTTTTATTAATTAATTAACTCAAGTATTTGTTTTCCTCCGAGATTACTGTTGGTTATGAGAGGGAGGGATGGGGTTTTATGACTGTATGTTCGTTGTTGTGTTCATCGTGTATTACTTTTTGGGAAAAAACTCAATAAATAAAGTTTTGAAAAAAGAAAGTGGAGGGTGAGCTGCTGTAAGTTCACAGTGGGCTCGGATACATCCGTCCAGATCATGCCGTGTGTGTGTCTGTGTGTGTGTGTGTGTGTGTGTGTGTGTGTCTGTGTGTGTGTGTGTGTGTGTGCTCAGCAAAGGGTGTGTATTGGAGCCGACAGAGCTCACGTTAAAAATGCTAACGTTGTTAATTAATTTTGCTGCCCGGGTGTTATTGCAGCTTCGTCTTAGAACCTTACAAATGACGGGACTTTGGACTCAAAGTCAAACCTCGTCTTTAGTGGGAGAGTAAAGGCACGGAGCATTCTGTGTAGTGAAGTCCATTTTAATATCACGTAAAGCGTTTTACTTGGAAATTAACTCATATACCATGGTTGCCACGGGGTTTTATAAGGTAGGAAATTAAATTAGCCAAAAATAAGGTCATTAAAAAGTATTGAAAAAGTAATAAACGTCATTTGACGAGGTCTAAAAGAACGCAATGGGAGCCGCAGACAGCAAACTCAATCAACACTGCGAGCTGAGGTTCAGGAGTTTCTGCTGTATTAATTTAGTGCTATATTATGCCTGACGCTACTTCAGAATAGGGGATTGTTTTATTATTTTTAAACTCTAACAGTGAACAGTCTCCCGCTCTCTCGCCGCGGGGACGAGCGACTGGAACAGTGGCAGGATGTCAAACACTTGAGACGTCATAACAACTGTAACAGCGCTAGCACTCTGTTAGCATCACTGGAGTTTCTGAGTGAGGTTTCACCATAGACGGTATATGGGCCAGACTGCCTGTTAGAGCTAATGCTAGCTAACGTTACAGGAAGAGAACAAAGTACATTGCGGTCAGTCAGCCTCCACTTGTTTTCACGGTGCTTGTATTTAAGTGTTACGGTAAGAACGTGTCAGAGGCACCAAATTTAGGCGTTTAGGGCAAAAAATGTATCCGGGGGAGCATGGCCCCAGACCCCCAGGTAAATTGGTATCATGACTTAGAAATCTGATCTATTATTTGGATCAATTCTGGACCTGATAATGACATTGGATCGGATAGGTCCCATTAATCACTGAATTTAAAACTAAATATAAGAATGCAGTGAACAACAGTGCAGGGATTACACTCAATGATATAATAACCTGGTGTGTTGATTTATGTCTCTATATTCTGAAATTGTTGCTGTAATTCTGTGTTCTTTTTCACAGTTTTCCATTCAGGCTGAAGCAGATGGTCAACTGTCCAAACATATCCCACTCTCAGCTATTAAAGGTATTCACTGTATGCCTCATACACATAATACACAAATAATCATTCAATATTTGTCTTTGTTTCATGGTTTGGGGTAACAGACATACATTAAATTCACTACAGTTGGATTATGATTAAAAAACAACTCTGTTATTAAATGGATCAAGTGCATTAATACTGATTTTTGAATGTTTATAATAAATCATTGTACATTGTAGTTTGTAACTGTTAAAAATATTTATTCATCGAGCACTGACTGTTAAAAAATAATTCATTGTACATTTCAACTTGACTGTTGAAAAATAATCAATTACATACATTTAAAAATACTTTATTGCACATTTTAGAACGTGAATGTCAAAACAATTCATTACAGATTTTAATTTGTGATTAAAATAATAATTGTGCATTTTAATTTGCGACTTCTTAGAAAAATATTGAACTTTTTTTAGCTTTTAATGCTGAAATGATCATGTATTTTCAGGTCTACCAGAGCAGTGACATCTAATGCAGTGGACTTGTCAGTACTGCACATTTTCTGCTAAAAAAAAAAAAAAGAGGCTACTTGCTTCAGCATTACCGCTTAAAACATGGATGCCACACTCAGACATCCCCATTCCCATGCCTTCATAAGGAATGCCTCTGCACATTTAATATTTTAATGCACTCAAAGTACAGTAGTAGTTTCATATTTGAAGGTCTTTAATTTGCTACAGTATTAATTGAACCATGGTCAGCTTAATGCTGCTATCCCTCTCCCTCCTTCCCCTCTCCATTTCTCAGGTTTTTGCTGAGTTTAATGGCGTTGCCAGTAAGAATCTTGAAGGACACTTCTATGAAGCCCTAGACCAACACACACCATGCTTCATCGAGCTTTTCAAGTCCAAAAAAGGAACTACAGGACAAAAACTGACAGACCTGATGCAGCATATCAACTGGGTGGTAAGGATTCTGTTTTGTTCTTCCACATTTTTAGTAATTTACACTCCAGCATAATGGGTGGCGGCAATTCACCTCAGGCCTGTGTCCCATAGCAGTCCCACTGCCTAGCTCTCTGCTGTGTTGCTGCTGTGGAGAGCCAGACAGATGTTCTCTTGGTGATGATACCAATGAGATGCACCATTGTTGTGTCAAATCCCAATATCCACAAAAACACAATCACAAAATGCACTCCAGACCTACAGAGGGCAACCACACACAAGAGGTGGGTGGAACCAAAGTAGCAGGAAGTGATCCCAGGGGGACCATATTCTGCTGCACACCAACTGGAAAGGCATGGCACAAAATGTTTGGTGGTACTTCAGTTGGCCCTTTCACCTGCTGCTGGAAACAAGGGAAGACCACAACTCCTAATCAGATCGGAGATGCAACTGGTAGGAGAAACCCACTCTAAATTGGGAATGATATATGTTGAGGTCATGCTTTTTTATGACTGTTTTGATTTGATTAGTTACAAAAAATGTAACATCTGTTTAAGTAAACCTTATTTAGTATGTAAATCATTACTTTAATTGTTTACTTGGTTAATTTTGAATGACTTTGTTTGTTTTAAAGTAATGGTAACATTTATTTTCTAGAAAAACTGTTTAGTTAAATGTTTAGTGTTTGCTTTCAAGACTAGAGTTTTTCTGTTTCTTAAAGGTTATCAACCTATTTCACACCACTCTGCATAACTCTGTTTAAACCATAAACCACCAACCATCTTCAAGAAAATAAAAAACCAAAGAAAAAGTGGAAAATGAGTTGTTCCTTTGCATCCTTCGCATACTGATAAGGCAGTTTTTCAAGTTTGGGCAAAGTTGTGGTCAAAAAGAAGACAGAACTTGACAACCATAAATACACTAACTTCATCCCTTCAACCATTAAATAATGCTTTTTACAACACATATACAAGTTGTCCTGGACTGCTCATACCAACGTGTTTTTGTTCAATTTCAGCAGGTTTTTATGTGTCTCAGTCATTCTTAGTAACAAGAAAGTACAAAAATATGGTAGTTTTCACATTTTAAGTGAGCGCTTTTTCTGCTCAATAAAATGCATGCAACGCGGCATTTAATGTGAAATGTAATTGAAATGTTGATATTAACCCTGTCCCTAATATAAGCCTGCAGTATCATGTGCAAGGTACTAGGATCTCTGAAGAATTCTGCTGCTGGGAATGACGATCTCAATGCAGAGCTACTTAAAGAGGTGTCTGATGCCATTGCTGAACCACTGACACATATATTTAATTTATCATTTAACAAAGGAATTGTGCCACAGGAATTGAAAATTGCCAAAATTCTCCCTGTTTACAAAGCTGAGGATCCTGCCATCTTTACCAATTACCGACCTATTTCCATTTTATCCACCATTTCAAAGATTCTTGAGAAGTTATCATTCAACAGACTAATAAAGTATCTTGACGAAAATGAAATCTTATACAAACACTGATATGGTTTCAGGAAATCCCATTCTACGGGTATGGCTATTACACATTTTATTAAAGAGCTATACAGAGCAAAGGATAAGAAACAACTTTCAAGAGGAATTTTCAGACTGATCAAAAGCATTCGACACCGTGGATCATTATATTCTGTTACAAACATTAAACCACCTGGGTCTTGATGATCAAGCATTAGAGTGGTTCTCTAGTTATCTGGAACATAGACTGCAGTTTGTTGCATATAAGGGAGTAAATCCCCCTTGTGACCAAATGTGGTGTCCCCCAGGGATCAATGATGGGACCATTATTGTTCCTTATATATTAATGATTTGGCTAATGTCTCAGGGTACGGTCGAATAGTCAAAAAAATCTGCTCCTAAGTCCTTTCCTAACCACTTTTCCTTAAGCTCAATGGAAAAGGTCACGAGGTCAAGGAAAGATGAGAAGGAGAGTTCATGAGGAGTTAGGAGAAGACGATGGCGGTGTTTAGAGAATCCGACTGCACTAACACTTAGTCTACGTCATCACGCCACGGCGAATGTTGATGACGTCCAATGTCGTGGTGAAACTACAATTTTCCGAAGATGGACTACAAAAATCAGCGTTCTCACGAATACTAGGCGATTACCATGATTGGAAATGAAATTTAACAAAAAAGAATAATAGACCACGCCAGTCACAAAAGTGAAACAAAATGGTGATCACATTGAGAAAGGTTGATCATGCACCTGTCCATTCATATTTATAGACAAAATACCAATAGGTATGATTGAATGAAAACTGATAAATCATGGCACATTTACAACGTTGAGTGCTACAAAGCCACTACTGTACATGTTATTATTATGCTTTTAAAGCATACCTTTATTATTCAGATCTTATTCACATATACACAATCTATAAAATTGCTAAGAATTAAAAAAAAAAAAAAAATTATAAAATTGGATGAATTGAGATCCTATGTCATTATTCTTCATTTTCAACGTATTGAACCGGAAAAGTCAACCATATTCAATATGGCATATTGTTGAGATTCATTTCCTGATTTTGATACATTAAACATATGATTAAATTAAGATGAAAACACATCAGTAACTTACACGACGATCTGCGGGATTTGTCAGTCATTTTGTTCGTTTCTTCTCGTGACGGTCGGCCTTATATGCTGCTACCGCAAGGAATTGTGGGACGGCATTACCCCCTTTCCTTTGGTAAAGGATGGTCCGGTGTATCCTATGCTAAAGGAGATACTAAAGGAAGCATTGAAGCTCCTTTCCTTAACAGTTAGAGAATTCCAACAGCTCTTATCATGGCGGCTACGATAATACTTCCGAGTCATTTCACTCAGTTAGGAAGGTTCCTAAGCACATTTGACTATTCGACCGCAGCCTCAGATAGGGTTGTCAAAAGTATCGACACTCAAAAAAGTATCGATACTAAAACGTATCAGGATACGATACTCATTTTAAAAAGTATCGATACCACACACACACACACACACACACACACACACACACCAGCAGGCCCCTCCCCCTCTCACACACACACACACACACACCAGCAGGCCCCCCCACACACACACACACACAGCAGCAGGCCCCCCCCACACACACACACACACACACACACAGCAGGCCACTCCCCTTGACACACACACACACACACAGCAGCAGGCCCCTCCCCCTCACACACACACAGCAGCAGGCCCCTCCCCTTCACATACACACACACACACACACAGCAGGCCCCTCCCCTTGACACACACACAGCAGCAGGCCCCTCCCCCTCACATACACACACACACACAGCAGGCCCCTCCCCCTCACACACACACACACACACACACACACACATACATACACACACACACAGCAGCAGGCCCCTCACACACACACACACACACACACACACACAGCAGCAGGCCCCTCCCCCTCACACACACACACACACACACACACATACACACACACACACAGCAGCAGCAGGCCCCTCCCCCTCACACACACACAGCAGCAGGCCCCTCCCCCTTAATTGACACAGTATCAGTATACATAAGTATTAAGAGTTAGTAAGTTTACATAAATGTTGGTGAGTGTAAAGTGTTATTTTCTCTCTTGAAGTCCCAGAATGAAGCAGAGAAAAGTCGACCTGCAACCAAACAGCAACACACACAGCGACTCTACCTCTTTTTATCAAGCTTTCCTAATATTGTGCACAGCATACAACCTCTATATATTGTTCTATTGTTCTTGTTTATTGTATTCATTTATGTTTTGCACTACCTCAGACCTGAAGCTTGTTATCATAGTTGTAGTTTATTTTTGCAGAACTGATGTTTATTATAAATATTTAACCTGTGGTTCTGTTCATTTTAACAAGAGGATCCAGGATATGGAACTCACTTCTTCCTGACTTAGTCGACCTTTCTCGTTTATCATTTAAAAGATCTTTAAAAAACCTATTACTATTTCAATAACCTATTATAATTCTTGTTTCATTGCTATGTTGTGCCTTTGTTTTGTTTTTCTAGTTTCTTGCTCTGTATAATTCTATGTTCCTTGTTCTTTTTTATTTTTATGTTACATCAGGGAATCCCACTATTCAAGCCCCAGGAGGGTTTTTTGGGTTTTTTGTCTTTATTTTATTTCAATATGTATATGGAATATATAAATTGTATTGTTGTTGTTATTATGTTATTTTATGTCTTTTAACACTGTGCCAAATAAATCAAATCAAATAAAAAAAAAAATACAATCCAATTATGTAGGTTAATTTGAGTACTGCACACTCACAATAATTAAGTAAATCAAATATAATTTCTTAGTTAACATAAATTACTTTTTTAAGTCAAGTCAACTTATTATATTTTACAGTGCTGTTACTTCAAACAATATATCAAACTGACAGGAACGTGAATAAAATGGCTGCTGGTTTGTGTTGTTGACCTCAGTGATGAAGACATTGTATTTCCTGTGGCTGCTTCACAATAAAAGCCTCTTGTGTTCGTCCAGCTGAGGTGTTTTTTAATGTGAAGCAGCAGCAGGAAACGTGTGTGTTAGCATCAGCTGTAACTTAATGCAGCTCTGTTGGGCTGCAGGAGAGTGAACAGGAAACAGTGAGGCTGACACCAGCTGTTATCAGATTAAAGCTGTCACTATCTGTTGATCATTTCCTGTTTTCACGTCAGCAGAGCTCCAACTAACCATCATATTAACTACTGACAAACATATGTTTTGATGATTGTTTTATTTCTTTCTCTACTTTCTCTCTGTTTCATACCAACCCTGTTTAATTGTTGTCTGTAATCTGGTTCATGATGACCCTGACGGAGGCAACAAGTGGAAACACTTTGGTGTAAATAATGAAATAACCAGAAGAAGAGAATCAAAGCTTGATGTTGGTGTGTGTGAGCAGTTTGTTCTCTGATGTAAAGATTCACTACAGATGATTAGAATAATAACACATCATGTTAAAGAGTGGTCCTACCTGAGCTCCACAGCAGCAGCAGCACCACCACCACCAGGTGATCCATTTTCATGTAGGCGTCTCTCTGCTCTGACTGTCTCACTGCTTTTACTCACTGTATATCTGCGTACAGAGGGAGGAGGAGCTTCACTCCGTCACATCCTGCCCCTCTGTCCCTCCTATCAGCTCCACCTCTCCAGGTCCTTCTGCTGCTGTGTCCTATCTGTCCAATTACTGACAAACATATGTTTTTATAATTTTTTTCAAGCAATTAACTTCATACCCACCCTGTTTAAATATTGTCTTCCTTCATCTAAAATAATGTTTTTTATATACAACAAATGTTGTTCTGATCACTACAAAGTGTTCCTCTTCACACTTTCCCACTCTCCGTGGCTGGAGGTGAAGTTGTTCCACTCTGGCCTCACATGGAAAACATGTTAAGACAAATAACCAAAAAAAAAAGCTGGTCTCAGCTTTTTCAAAACATTATTAATATGGACATTAAAGTCAACTTTTCAGTTGAAACTGCACCATTACAGAGATAAAATATTTATTTTGCACTGTGTAATGATTACACAGCTGACTGAAGTACTGAAGCTAATAATACTGCATAGTTAATGTACATTATAGTGCAGTTATTGTCAGTTTAGTTGTGTGTGTGTGTGTGTGTGTGTGTGTGTGTGTGTGGTCTAAAACAGAAATTAAATACAGGAGAGACACTTTACTAATCCTACACTGAGCTTTCATGTTGTCACAAGAGTCAAAATGCATCCAAATGCTACTTCTTTTTCCACTTCACTCATCTTTGCACCACATTCCTCTCTGTCTTCATTCATCTCTCTCCTCTCTGTGTCTCCTACTGTATATATATATATATATATATATATATATATATTTATATATAAGACCTGTTCTGGATCTCACTGATTATGCTGAATTCTGTGTGTCTCCTGTATATATATATATATACATATATAGACATATATCTAATAACATAAGACTTGTCCTGGATCTCATTGATTATGCTGAATTCTGCCCTGATGACAGCTTCATTTTATTTTTGGACTTTCGCAAAGCGTTCGACACCATTGAACACAAATTTATGTTCCAGCCTCTACAGAAATTCGGGTTTGGTAAGTACTTTTGTTCTGCAATTGAAACCATATATAAGAAAGCGAATTGCTCAATTAAATTGCATACAGGTACTTCTCCACGTTTTGATTTAAATCGTGGAATCAGACAGGGCTGCCCTGTGTCACCATATTTATTTTTGCTATGTGCCCAACTGCTCTGACTTTATCAAGCAGAGCCCCATCAAAGGGATATCTAGAGCAGACAGGGAAATAGTCATCAGCCAACTGGCAGATGACACCTCCTTATTCCTAAAAAATGCCTCACAAATTTAAATTGCTGTTAACCGAATTTCAAAATATGGAAAAATAAAATTCATTTTATCAAAAAATCAACTTTAATGAATTCCTATGAAAACGGAGGTTTTAATTTTCTTGATTTTTCCACCCTGTATAATACATTCAGAATCAACTGGATCAGGCAATTTATTAGAAACCCCACATCAATCGGGAACTTTATTCCCAACTACATATTTTCCAAAGTCATGACATTGACAATGACATTTTCCTCCCTCAATAAGCTGTTCTAAATATGAGGGGATAGATGATTTTTTTCATCTATTATCATATTTTAGATTTCTCCTGCGTACTGCTGCTTACTTGTGCAATGATAGTATGTTGAAGTCTGTTTGTTTTTTAAGATTGTATATTTTCTTAAGTCTATATTTACACTATTTTTATATATACCGAATTTCCCTCCGGGGACCAATAAAGTACTTCTGGTTCTGATTATGGAGCGCATATATTTTTCACAGATAACCTGCTTTAATTACTGTGTCAAAGTCCCGATCGTCGGCTGTTTCTCTTTGGTTTAACATGGATTATTATTATTATTATTATTATTATTATTATTATTATTATTATGGAGATGTTAACGCTGCAGGTCACAGCGATCCATGACCACAGATCCCTCTCTCCGGAGAAAAAACATGTGGGAAATCCTTCAGAATAAGTCAGGTGTGGTGCATCTTTGATCTTGTATGTGATGTTTAATTGGGACAACAAGTTAGGTGTGGCTAACAAACTGATGCGTAAAAATGATTTTGGCTGCTCTAACGGTCTTTAGAAGGAGTGTGTGTGGAGGGACCTTCTGCCATGGTGCAGCTCTCTGGTCCGGCTGGTTAACAGCCACAGTGACTCCTTGTTGCTGATCCCAGACCTGAGGCACTAGAAAGCTGATTTTCCTGCCTCCACCTCAGAGATCACCACGTCCACCTCGCTGCAGTGGCAGGAAGTTGATCAGCGGGCATGCCGGAGATTTATATGTCATGTATTGTCATTGCATGTCATGGACCTGGTGGTAAATGGACCTGCACTTATATAGCGCTTTTCTAGTGGCTCTGATAGATAGATAGATAGATAGATAGATAGATAGATGGACAGACGGATGGATAGATGGATAGATAGATAGATAGATGGATGGATGGATGGATGGATGGATGGATGGATGGATGGATGGATGGATGGATGGATGGATGGATAGATAGATAGATAGATAGATAGATAGATAGATAGATTACAGTGTAGCAGCAACATTACACACAGAGACAACAACAACAAAATTAAATAAAAGAACAACCTAGACATACTTCAAGCAATAAAATATAAAATACAATAAAAAATAAAGTGTCTAAAGAAGGAGTATGTGTTAAGGAGTAGAATTCCAGTGGATAATAAATATGAATATGCAGAATAAAAATGTTTGTTCATTGCACCTTATTTGTTTCATGGCACCGTGTGCATAGAAAAACACATAAAGTGCATAACAACGGTGTGTAATGACCACTCTTTGTGACCACTCAAAGCTCTTCACACTACAGACTGACTCATTCACCTGTTCACACACACATTCATACTGGTGGCAGAGGCTCCCCTAAACGGGGCCACCTGCCACCATTGGGAATTCATTCTCACACCGATGAACGCAGCATCAGGAGCAATTTGGGGTTCAGTATCTTGCTCAAGGATACTTGGACATGTAGGCTGCCATGGTCAGGGATCGAACCACCAACCCTCCGACCAGAAGACGACCCGCTCTACCAACTGAGCCACAGCCGCCCCATCTGCGTATTCATTTGCCGGAGGAGGCGGGGCGTGGCTGGTGGCTCCTGCATGTGCGCTCGATTCCACGCTGGTTGGGATGTATCAAGGAAAGATGCTGAACCTGCCGTAAGCACAGTTTGATACATGTGGAGGTGAGTTTGCGTACTTTTCTAGTTTTGGGAGTACGCCATCTTTCAGTATGAAAGCTACGCACTCTTTGATAAACGAGGCCCCTGGTCTTTGGTTTATAAACATAACTTCACCCCACATAGATATTACATTTGGAATAACAGGGACATACTATACAAACACAAATCACTTTTTATAGAGAACTGGTTCAATCATGACATAAATTTAGTCAGTCAGCTTTTTAGTTCGAACGGCACATAGTGGTCATAGTAATAATGATGACGCTGTGGAGGAATTCTCAGAAACGTTTATATGTTTTTTTATATGTAATTAATAACTATTAATAATAATATATATTATATAAATTAATATTAATGCAGAAAAATCTTCATGAAATATGTTGATATGATGTAGGAATTTTGAGGCAGAAATGAAAGAATGCTTATAACAGAAGAAGAACATGTACTTGGTCATTAAAGCTGAATCAGATTAAAACTTAAAATTGAATCTTGATCTCTTGTAATCACATTTGTTTTTTAACATCGTAATATATATTTATGTTCTGATTAAAAACCTATTCTCTGTTTAAAAGTGACTCAAAGTGTCACTTCAAACAATATATCAAACTGACAGGAACGTGAATAAAATGGCTGCTGGTTTGTGTTGTTGACCTCAGTGATGAAGACATTGTATTTCCTGTGGCTGCTTCACAATAAAAGCCTCTTGTGTTCGTCCAGCTGAGGTGTTTTTTAATGTGAAGCAGCAGCAGGAAACGTGTGTGTTAGCATCAGCTGTAACTTAATGCAGCTCTGTTGGGCTGCAGGAGAGTGAACAGGAAACAGTGAGGCTGACATCAGCTGTTATCAGATTAAAGCTGTCACTATCTGTTGATCATTTCCTGTTTACACTTCAGCAGAGCTCCAACTAACCATCATTTTAATTACTGACAAACATATGTTTTGATGATAGAGAGAAAGTAGATAAAGAAATAAAACTGTTTCATACCAACCCTGTTTAAATGTCGTCTGTAATCTGGTTCATGATGACCCTGACGGAGGCAACAAGTCGAAACACGTTGGTCTAAATCAAGGGTCTCAAATTACCTGGGGGCCGCTGGAGGCAGTATCAAAATGACCAAAGAAAGACACAAAATTACAAACTAAAGGACACAAAATTACAAAAAAAAAAACACAAAATGACTGAAAAACACTAAATTACTTTAAAAAGACACAAAATTACAAGAAAGGCATAAAATGACCAAAAAATATACACACGTTGACAGAAAAATACACAGAATAACAGAAAAAAACTAAATTACTTAAAAAGAAAAAATATTACCAAAAAACCCACAAAATTACCAAAAAAGACACAAATTATTAAAAAAGACACAATTATTAAAAAAACACACAAATATTAAAAAAGACACACAATTATTAAAAAAGACACAAAATTATTAAAAAAAGACACAAATATTAAAAAAGACACTCAATTATTAAAAAAGACAAAATTATTAAAAAAGACACAAAATTACTAAAAAAGACACAAAATTATTTAATAAACACACAAAATTATTAAAAAGAAACAAAATTATTAAAAAAGACACACAAATATTGAAAAGACACAAAATTATTAAAAAAAGACACACAAATTTTAAAAGACACACACTTATGAAAAAAGACACAAAATTATTAAAAAAGACACACAATTACCAAAAAAAGACACAAACTCATTGAAAAAGACACACAATTATTAAAAAAGACACAAAATTATTTAAAAAGAAACAATATTACTAAAAAAGACACACAATTATTTAAAAAAGACAATTTTTAAGAAAAAAACCCACAAAATTATTAAAAAAGACAAACAAATATTAATAAAGACACAATAATTAAAAAAAGACAAAAAATCATTTAAAAAAGACACAAGCTTATTGACAAAGACACACGATTATTAAAAAAGACACAAAATTATTAAAAACGACACACAGATATTAAAAAAAACACACAATTATTATAAAAGACACAAAATTACAAAAAAGACACAAACTTATTGAAAAAGACACAATTATTAAAAAAAGACACAATTATTAAAAAAGACACAAATTTATTAAAAAAGACACACAGATATTAAAAAGACACACAATTATTATAAAACACACAAAATTACAAAAAAAGACACAGACTTATTGAAAAAGACACACAATTATTAAAAGACACACAATTACAAAAACAGTAATTAAAGGGACCTTCCACACACAACACGGTAAAGTGCCATTCATATAAAACTCACATTAAACTTTCATATCAAGGTTGGGGCCACAAAATATCGCCCCGAGGGCCACAATTGGCCCGCGGGCCGCCAGTTTGAGATCCAGGCTAGAGTCTGTGTAGCAGTGACACAGAGGGGAGTTGTGGTTTTGAGTTCCCGCCCAAACACTGACGTTAAAAGAAGCTGAAGACAGATGACTGATAACAGGACTGTGGTTTGTGTTAGCGTGACAACCAGGGCAGGCTGAGACGCTCCAATCAGATTAAAGCTGTCACTGTCAGCTGATCAGGGTGTGTGTGTGTGTGTGTGTGTGTGTGTGTGTGTGTGTGTGTGTGTGTGTGTGTGCATGTGTGTGGTCTAAAATAGAAATTAAATACAGGAGAGACACTTTACTAATCCTACACTGAGCTTTCATGTTGTCACAAGAGTCAAAATGCTTTTTTCTACTTTCACTCATCTTTGCACCACATTATTATTATTATTATTATTATTATTATTATTATTATTATTATTATTATTTTGCACATGTATGCATGCAGCGATTAATCATTAATTTAAATTTAAATTTAAATAATAGCGTGCACAAAATGTAGCTAATC
Source organism: Centropristis striata (assembly GCF_030273125.1). Classification (NCBI taxonomy): domain Eukaryota; kingdom Metazoa; phylum Chordata; class Actinopteri; order Perciformes; family Serranidae; genus Centropristis; species Centropristis striata. The sequence continues at coordinate 738,691 of NW_026739041.1, forward strand.
TTTTTTTTTACTGTCATCTAAGCCAAAAGAAAGAGCAGACAAGTTGTGCTGAAGCGACAGAGGTTCTTTCAGCAGGGCTGAAGTGTGTTTCTATGACGATACCTGGGATGCATGCAATGAAAGTACCTCATTTTACCACATCTGAATGGTGACCAACATGTATTAATGAGGAAATCTAAAGTTTAGATCACTGTGGATGTGTCCAGGACACTCAGGACGTGAGTGAGGGAGGATCAGATGGAGGCTCAGGGAGCCAGGAGGAACTGTCAGCTGCACATCTGTCAGCTGCACATCTGTCAGCTGCACACCTGTCAGCTGCACATCTATCAGCTGCACATCTGTCAGCTGCACACCTGTCAGCTGCACATCTGTCAGCTGCACATCTGTCAGCTGCACACCTGTCAGCTGCACATCTGTCAGCTGCACATCTGTCAGCTGCACACCTGTCAGCTGCACATCTGTCAGCTGCACATCTGTCAGCTGCACACCTGTCAGCTGCACATCTGTCAGCTGCACATCTGTCAGCTGCACATCTATCAGCTGCACATCTGTCAGCTGCACATCTGTCAGCTGCACATCTGTCAGCAGCACATCTGTCAGCTGTCAGCAGCTGTGCTCCATGCAGATATTTCTCAAACTTTATTTTGTAGGCCAGGGGTCTCAAACTCAAATTACCTGGGGGCCGCTGGAGGCAGTATCAAAATTACCAAAAAAGACAAAAGTTGATAAAGTAGGTTAAAGAGAAAAAATAACTGACAGATCATAAAGGTGAAGAAAAAATGGATCAGCAAATATATCTGCAAACACATCCATATGCTCGTATTTTGAAAGCTACATGTGATTTCTTTTATTTTGAAGGTGGGTCTAACACGTTCCTACCATAACGCTTAGTAACAACTATAGTTAACTACAGTTGCAACATTCTCCCAGTAGGCAGCATCCTTGTTCTATTTGTTGGCACTCACTCAAATATATCTAGATATCATTGATTTCTATTGTTGATATTGATCACTTATCAAATTGTTTTTTGTTCCAGCTTCTAAAATGTAAACATCTGCACATTTAGTGTTTAAAATGATTGTAAACTGAATAGCTTTCAGGATGTTTACTGTGATGTTTCTTTCTTTCTTTATGAGATGTTGGAGAGGGAAGAACTGGCTGGTGAACCCTGAAATATCTGCTTTATGGGGTAAAATAATAGTTCCTCCTCTGGTGGAACAAAAAGACATTTAGCAAGGTGTCCTGACATTTACCTGCTCACTCTCAGGCTTTGTGTCCGTCACAGTGGACAGGAATAGGTCATTACATTCGTTTTTAAGGGTTTTTCTGCAGCTCTTCCTGATGACGTAACTGGGAAAAAACTGCACATTTTCTGTTGTTTTATTCTGCGTTCAAATAACTTTCTAACATTTCCTGTTCTATGTTGTAGTGGGTTTGATCAATGCAGTGCAAGTTTTGTGCTCTGATGAATATTAAGAAATAAAGAACTGAAACAGTTGGATCAAACAACATGTGGAAATTATATAAATGGTTATAAAATACATATTTAGGTGATTAAACATAAAGAAAACATTGGTGTAACAAACCTTTAATCATTTGTTAGTATTTTATATTTAAGTGAAATCACCCTTCAACTGTTTAGTGTTGATGGTGTAATAAACCTTTAAACTGGTAGAACTGATGGTGTAATAAACCTTTAAACTGATAGAACTGATGGTGTAATAAACCTTTAAACTGATAGAACTGATGGTGTAATAAACCTTTAAACTGATAGAACTGATGGTGTAATAAACCTTTAAACTGGTAGAACTGATGCTGTAATAAACCTTTAAACTGGTAGAACTGATGGTGTAATAAACCTTTAAACTGATAGAACTGATGGTGTAATAAACCTTTAAACTGATAGAACTGATGGTGTAATAAACCTTTAAACTGATAGAACTGATGGTGTAATAAACCTTTAAACTGATAGAACTGATGCTGTAATAAACCTTTAAACTGATAGAACTGATGGTGTAATAAACCTTTAAACTGGTAGAACTGATGGTGTAATAAACCTTTAAACTGATAGAACTGATGGTGTAATAAACCTTTAAACTGATCCTGCCCTTGGACTCAAAGGAAGGATCCCTCGTCACTGGATAAGTTGGATCTTCTTGGATATTGGATTGATGAACTGTATGGATTGTTTTATTCATCGCCTTTTGGATTAAGCATCAGCGGGAAAAAACGGCTTCCAGCCGGATCAACAAAGACTCACGCCTGGATTCCACTGGATGCGTAACGGCTGCAGATCCGTCGTCGGAGCCGTTACGCACCCATTATAATCAATGTGTGAGATTCCACCGACTGCAGATCCGCTGCGTAATGAGTCCGACAACGCAGGGCCATCCGACAGCCCTCGCAACACTTGCGCAGAGCTTCTATTTTTGTCGGACGACGGAGCACTACGCATAAATTCAGCACAGAGCAGATCGTTCGGGACAGGAAGTCTTGCACAGACACAAAATAAAACACCGGTATATTTTCAAAATAAAATACCTCGGGTTCGCTAACGAGGTCGGCCGGCTCGTTAACAAGCCGGCCGACCTCGTTAGCGCTCGTTAAGACGGAGTCGCTGGATTTGTCTCCAGTCATTAACGAGGAGATGTTGATTATCTTCCAGTTATATCAATTGATTAGGCGTGAATTCGCGAGATCCCGTGCGTCCTCGGGACTCTGCTGTCCGCAACAGCTCCGACACAGACGGATCCGGTGGGTGTTGACGGACTGCGTAGATACGCAGCCGTTGCGGACAGACCCCTGTCGGAGTCGTTACGCATCCAGTGGAATCCAGGCGTCAGCCTTCTCACATGAAACTGGTACGTGATACGACTGCTGTATTGGAAAACAGCCAAACGACTGGAGTTTGGAAGTCAGTGTTTCACAATCAAGTTTATGAAGTTTAAGAAGTTGGACGGCGCTTAATCGCCGCATGCAAACATTGCGCACTACCATTACGCACCACTGTCGGAGACTTCATTCATTAAAGAAGAGGAAGCCCCGACTGCAATGTCACTCATCACGTCTTGTTTGTCATTTTAACCTGCCGATTTGTCTGATTGTGGATTTTGATTGCTGTGTAACAAGCAGTTTAGAAGAAAAGTGGAAATGTCCGATGTTACGGCCAATGATTTCGGAACGCCGTCAGCAAAAAGAAGCGTTAAACTCACTTCTAAAGGCTTGTGCTTCTATACGAAAACGTGTCAAGAAAAAAGGAATGCAAAATGCAAACAAGCTAAACGATGTGTGGAAAAGATCCGTGCGCTGATGGAGTCAAATGAAAATGTGATTTCAGTGAATTCTGAGCTTGCCAAGTTTATCCATTGTTATGAAGACGCCAATGAAATGCATGAAACTTTTATGAGTCTACCTTTGCCACAAGATGAAGCGACAAGACAAAGTACGCACTTTAAGGAAAAAATGATGAAGTTTTGTGATTACACTGAGAGGGTGAAAGCCTGGCTGTCTGAGAGAGGCTATCCATACGCGCAGCCAAATAAAGACACTCCCGATGACCAAAGCGTCGCAGATGAAATTAACCCCGAAGACAGTGCTTCTAATGTGTCCAGTGTAAAAGTGAGCTCTGTAAGGACAAGCTCCCAGCTATCTCGGACCTCCTCTGCATCTTCTGCACGCATTCAAGCCAAGGCCGACAAAGCAGCTCTGATTGAACGTGTAGCAGCATTAAAAAGGAAACATTTAATAGAGGCTCAAGAGGAAAAATTGAGGAGAGAAAAGGAACAACTGGAACTCGAAACCGAGCTGGCTGTAACAAATGCAAAGCTTCATGTCTTGGAAATAAATTCATCTCAGTGTGGCTCAAAACGTTCTGATGGCATGAACTCTTATTATGAAAGGAATAACTCCCAAAGAGCAAATGCATTAAATCCTGACGCTGACGCCTTTGTACCTGTCACAATGGAGGAAAAGGTTAATATTACTGCTATGCCTGATGCAATGTCACAACCACAAGTTGTTCGGCCCAAACACGTGGGTGGAATTCTGTTGAAGTCTGATGCTCCAGTTCAAGTAAAACAAACTGTTATTGAAAATCAAGCAGGACTGGTGCACCCTCAATCCCACTCTGTGACTGAAAACTATCAGAATGACATTGTGAACATCATGCAAAGACAAAATGACATTGCTTCTCTGTTGGTCCAGCAAAATCTGAGCTCTGTCCTTCCAACAAGAAATATCCCTGTGTTCGATGGAGACCCACTTCAATATAGATCTTTCATCAGAGCTTTTGAGAATGGAGTGGAGGAGAAGACAGATAATTGGAGTGACTGTTTGCACTTTCTTGAACAGTACACCAGGGGGCAGCCAAGAGATCTGGTGCACAGCTGTCAACATCTGCCTTCAGACCTGGGATACCACAGAGCCAAAAGTCTTCTAGCAGAGCACTTTGGAAATGAATACAAAATTGCTTCTGCATACATGGAAAAGATTCTCAACTGGACGCCTGTTAAAAGTGAGGATACTAAAGCATTACAATCATTCTCCCTGTTTCTTCGTGGATGCTCAAATCTAACAGAGCAAATGCTGCACATGAAGGAATTGGACTTACCTTCTAACATGAGGAGCATCATCTTGAAACTCCCCTACAAATTAAGGGAAAGATGGAGAACTGTTGCTTTTGATCTGCAAGAGCGAAATGGTCGGAGAGCATTGTTTAATGATGTGGTTGTTTTCATTGAAAAGCAAGTCAAAATTGCCTCAGATCCCCTTTTTGGCAATATTCAGGACCCACAACCCACCAACTACAAGGCATCCACCACAAGTCATCTAAAGCAAAGGAAAAAGGAAAGCAGTTTTGCTACTAATGTCACTGCAGTAGAGGAAGGAGTCATATCTCAGTATGGAGGAAATAAGATCAAGCCCTCTTCTACCCCAAGCTGTCTGTTTTGTTCACAAAGAAGTCACTTGTTGGATAAATGCTCTCAGTTCAAAATTAAGTTACATCGAGATAAGATTAATTTCATCAAGGAAAAAGGAGTTTGTTTTGGTTGCCTGAAAATAGGCCACATAAGCAAAGACTGCAGGAGTCGTTTGGATTGCAATGTGTGTCACCAAAAGCACCCGGGAGTTCTCCACATAGAGCGGCAGGATAGAGGCACATCCTCCGAATACTCCCAACCCACCGTGAGCTCTCCAAGTGTTTCCACTGTAACATCTCAAACTTGCGGCCATATTGGGGCCGGTTGTGAAGATGATTCCATCTTTCCAATTGTGGCAGTTAAAGTCAAGAACAAGAGGAGTAACAAAACTGTGCAGACATATGCCTTTTTGGATCCAGGGAGTTCAGGAACATTCTGTACCGAGAACCTGGCAAGAAAATTGAACCTGAGAGGTGAAAGGACAAGTATTCTGTTAAAAACAATGGGTCAAAAGAAGACTGTAACTGCTCATATTCTGTCAGGTCTTGAAGTGTCTGGTGTGAATGCAGATGATTTCATTCAGTTGCCTGATGTTTTGACTCAAAGAACCATGCCTGTCTCTTCACTCAACGTCCCACAACAAGAGGATCTTGTTCAGTGGTCTTATCTGAAGGATGTAAAGCTCCACAACATTGATTCAGGTGTCGATCTTCTCATTGGAACTGATGCCCCAAAAGTAATGGAGCCTTGGGAGCTGATAAATAGCCAGGATGAAGGACCTTATGCAGCAAGAACCAGGGTCGGTTGGGTTATTAATGGTCCACTTCGTGGCGGAAGCAGTAGGAGTAAGAGTGGCTGTCCTGCTGTAACAGCTAACCGAATCTCTGTTGAACACCTTCAAGAGATGCTGGTTAAACAGTATAACCAAGACTTTAATGAAAGATCATCAGAGGAGAAGATTGAAATGTCCAGAGAAGACATCAAGTTCATGAATGTTGTGAGTAGCTCAACAGAATTAATCGGAGACCATTACTGTATTGACTTACCTTTCAGACAGAGCAATCCCATCTTGCCAAACAACCACTGTGTTGCAGAGCAGCGCCTCCAGAGCTTGAAAAGAAAATTTGACAAGAATAGTCAATTTAAGGAGGAATATGTTGCATCTGTAAATGACATGTTAACTCAAGGATATGCTGAGATGGTGCCTGCTGACCAACTAAAACAAAGTGATGGAAAGGTGTGGTATATCCCCCATCATGGAGTTTACCATCCAAGAAAAGGCAAGCTGAGAGTTGTTTTTGATTGTGGATCAACATATAAAGGGACATCGTTGAACTGCCATCTCTTGCAGGGACCCGATCTCACCAACTCTCTTATTGGAGTCCTCATTCGATTTAGGCAGGAGCCTGTTGCTGTAATGGCCGACATCAAAGCCATGTTTCATCAAGTCCATGTTGCAAAAGGGCACACAGACTTTCTTCGTTTCCTCTGGTGGCCTGATGGCGACACTACACCGTCTCCAATGGAATGTCGCATGAAAGTTCACTTGTTTGGAGCTGTATCATCACCAAGTTGTGCAAATTATGCTTTGAGGAGAACAGCAGAAGATAATGCCCAGCATTTCCCTCTCGAAGTGGTGAATACGGTGAAACAAAATTTTTATGTGGATGATTGCCTGAAATCCATGGCTTCAGAGGAGGAAGCTATACAAATGATGAAGGATTTGACGGCTCTTTGTCACAAAGGAGGATTTCATCTTTCAAAGTGGACCAGCAACAGCAGCAAAGTGTTGCTGTCTACTGCTGAGGAAAAGAGAGCAAAGGAAATGCAGGAGCTGGATTTGGACACAGACCAACTTCCAATGGAGCGTGCATTAGGACTACAGTGGTGCACTAAAGCTGATAAGTTCAACTTCAGGACCTCAGTGCGAGAACAGCCGCAGACCAGAAGAGGCATCCTGTCAGTGGTCAGCTCACTTTATGACCCATTGGGATTTCTAGCCCCATTCACTATGCCAGCCAAGCTGTTGTTACAGGAGCTTTGTAGAAGAAACTTGGGGTGGGATGAAGCCATCTCCCCTTCCTTCTCTAAACAGTGGTCTGATTGGCTGGAGGACCTCCAAAAGGTGGCAGAGTTCAAAGTGGAACGCTGTATTAGGCCCAGAGACTTTGGAGACCCTGTTACAGCACAGCTTCACCATTTTTCAGATGCCAGTCAAGTTGGATATGGAACTGTGTCTTACTTAAGACTGGAAAAAGACCATAGAGTTAATGTTGCCTTTCTCTTTGGAAAGGCCAGAGTTGCACCCCTCAAGCAGACTACAATCCCACGACTGGAACTCACAGCAGCAGTTCTGGCTGTTCGAGTGGATAAAGTGCTGCACAAGGAGTTGCAGCTTAAGCTGGAGAAGTCAGTTTTCTGGACGGACAGCACAACAGTCCTTAAATATATCTCTAATGAAACTAAGCGATTTCACACTTTTGTTGCCAACAGAGTTTCTGTCATCAGAGAAGCAGTAGATATTGATCAGTGGAGATATGTATGTTCCAAGGAGAATCCCGCAGATGAGGCCTCAAGAGGAATGAAAACTCAGGATTTTCTGAAAGGCAGAAGATGGATAAATGGACCTGAGTTTCTCTCCAAGACAAAGGAGGATTGGCCTGAAATGAATGTGGATCTTGATGTGATTTCTGTAGATGACCCGGAGATCAAAAGGGACTTGATGGTGAACACTATTGTCAAGGATGTGGAAAATCCCACCAGCCACCTTATCTGCTACTTTTCTTCTTGGACTAAGTTGAAAACATCTGTGGCTTGGTTTCTGAAGATCAGGGACGTTCTCATAATGTTGGCTCAGAGGAGAAAGGAGTTTCTTGCTTCTGCAGGCCTGAAAAAGGACCATCTGAAGATTCAAGTACATGAAGTGGAAAGAAGAGTTCAGAGCTTTAAAGTCGTGCTCAAAGGTCAAAGTCTGACTCCTGAAGATCTGGTTAAAGCAGAGCAGTCAATCATTCTGTATGTTCAAAAACACAAGTTCAAAGCTGAAATTGCCTCACTCAAAGGTAGCTTTAAAAACATTCCCAAAGACAGTCCATTGTACAAACTGGACCCAGTAATGGATGATGAAATCCTCAGAGTGGGTGGTCGACTGAGTAAAGCAGCACTGCCATCAGAATCCAAACATCCAGTCATTTTGACCAAAGACATGCATGTATCTACATTGATCTTACGTCATATCCACCATCAACTAGGACATGCAGGAAGAAATCACATGCTGTCCAGGTTACGGCAGAAGTACTGGATCATTAATGCAAACTCTGCTCCCAGGAAGGTCATATCAGACTGTGTTGTTTGCAGACGCAACAGAGGAAAGCTTGTCGAACAGAAGATGGCAGACTTGCCTGAAGAGAGAGTGCTGCCTGACAAAGCTCCTTTTACAAATGTTGGAGTTGACTATTTTGGCCCTATTGATGTTAAAAGAGGCAGAAGTCTTCTCAAGAGATATGGAGTGCTGTTCACATGTTTCACCAGCCGTGCTGTGCACTTAGAAGTGGCACATACACTGGATACAGACTCTTGTATAAATGCAGTTCGGAGGTTCATCTGTAGACGTGGTCCAGTCTCAGCTATCAGGTCTGACAATGGCACAAATTTCGTTGGAGCCAGCCGAGAGCTAAAAAGAAATCTGACTGTTTTGAATCATGACAAAATTCAAAGGGCTTTGGTCCAGGATGGCATAAAATGGAACTTCAACACACCAGCAGCTTCTCATCACGGTGGTATCTGGGAGCGACTGATTCGTTCAGTTAAAAGAGTTCTCACGTCAGTTGTGAAGCAGCAAACTCTGGATGATGAAGGGCTCCAGACTCTTTTCTGTGAGGTGGAGGCAATATTGAATGACCGACCCATCACAAAAGTGTCAGATGATGCAGGTGACCTTGAAGCCCTCACACCAAATCACATTTTAATGTTGAAGGGCAAGCCAATTATGCCACCAGGATTGTTTGACCACAGTGATCTGTATGTCAGGAAAAGGTGGAAGCAAATACAATACATGGCTGAAATATTCTGGAAGAGGTGGATTTCAGAGTATCTGCCTATGATGCAAGAGAGACAAAAATGGACACGGCCAAGAAGAAGCCTCAGTCCTGGAGATATTGTCCTTGTTGCCGACGCCACAGCTCCAAGAGGATCGTGGGTGATGGGGAAAGTTTTGGATGTCAGACCAGATGCAAAGGGACAGGTACGCTCTGTGCGTCTTCAAACCAGGACCAGCATTCTGGAGAGGCCTGTGACAAAGCTCTGTCTGCTTCTGGAAGCAGCAGTCAACATCATGGACTGACTCTCTCTTTCTCTAACTCTACATTTCTCTCTTTCTCTCTATCTAACTTTTTGTTGCAGATACATCAAGAATTTAGACAATTTATTCAAAGTTAATGCATGACAAGGAATATTTCTGATTATTAGTTCACGTTGCAGAAATAGCTCCTTTCGTTCTTCTTTTCTGAAGATAATTTTAATTGTGATATAATGCACAATTAGGGGCCGGAGTGTTGGAGCTATTCAGTTCTTTTTAGTATTTAGTTGTCTGTTTAGTTTATTATTAACAATGAGTATTGTTTGATTATTTTAGACATTTATTTATTTTGATAATATTTTGTTTTGCTAGTTAATTGTTTAGTTTAATCATCATTATTGTTTAGCATATTTAGTTTACATATTATATTGTGGGTTTTATGGAATTTGGATTGGCACCGTGGGCACCTGAGGTTATATAGGTAGGTAGGTAGGCAGAGGGCCGTCATGCACCTGGGTGGGCCGATGGTTTTTTACCAGCGCGAAGAGAGGCAGCAGGAGCCATGTTTCTTTGTTCTTTTGTTTGCTTGCTCGCAATGGACAAAATAAACCTTTGGATCTATCAATCATGCATGGACATCACCTTCTTTGCCTGCGTACACCACACGCTCATGGTGCATCAGTGGCATTTTGATTAAGTTTGTTTTAAGTTTAATTTTGTTATTTTTTCGGACAAAATTGCCACTACAGAACTGATGGTGTAATAAACCTTTAAACTGGTAGAACTGATGGTGTAATAAACCTTTAAACTGATGGTGTAATAAACCTTTAAACTGATAGAACTGATGGTGTAATAAACCTTTAAACTGATAGAACTGATGGTGTAATAAACCTTTAAACTAATAGAAGTGATGGTGTAATAAACCTTTAAACTAATAGAAGTGATGGTGTAATAAACCTTTAAACTGGTAGAACTGATGGTGTAATAAACCTTTAAACTGATAGAACTGATGGTGTAATAAACCTTTAAACTGATAGAACTGATGGTGTAATAAACCTTTAAACTGGTAGAACTGATGGTGTAATAAACCTTTAAACTGATAGAACTGATGGTGTAATAAACCTTTAAACTGGTAGAACTGATGGTGTAATAAACCTTTAAACTGATAGAACTGATGGTGTAATAAACCTTTAAACTGTTAGAACTGATGGTGTAATAAACCTTTAAACTGATAGAACTGATGGTGTAATAAACCTTTAAACTGTTAGAACTGATGGTGTAATAAACCTTTAAACTGTTAGAACTGATGGTGTAATAAACCTTTAAACTGGGAGAACTGATGGTGTAATAAACCTTTAAACTGATAGAACTGATGGTGTAATAAACCTTTAAACTGATAGAACTGATGGTGTAATAAACCTTTAAACTGATAGAACTGATGATGTAATAAACCTTTAAACTGATAGAACTGATGGTGTAATAAACCTTTAAACTGATAGAACTGATGGTGTAATAAACCTTTAAACTGATAGAACTGATGGTGTAATAAACCTTTAAACTGATAGAACTGATGGTGTAATAAACCTTTAAACTGATGGTGTAATAAACCTTTAAACTGATAGAACTGATGGTGTAATAAACCTTTAAACTGGTAGAACTGATGGTGTAATAAACCTTTAAACTGATAGAACTGATGGTGTAATAAACCTTTAAACTGATAGAACTGATGGTGTAATAAACCTTTAAACTGATAGAACTGATGGTGTAATAAACCTTTAAACTGATAGAACTGATGGTGTAATAAACCTTTAAACTGGTAGAACTGATGGTGTAATAAACCTTTAAACTGATAGAACTGATGGTGTAATAAACCTTTAAACTGATAGAACTGATGGTGTAATAAACCTTTAAACTGATAGAACTGATGGTGTAATAAACCTTTAAACTGATAGAACTGATGGTGTAATAAACCTTTAAACTGATAGAACTGATGGTGTAATAAACCTTTAAACTGGTAGAACTGATGGTGTAATAAACCTTTAAACTGATAGAACTGATGGTGTAATAAACCTTTAAACTGATAGAACTGATGGTGTAATAAACCTTTAAACTGATAGAACTGATGGTGTAATAAACCTTTAAACTGATAGAACTGATGGTGTAATAAACCTTTAAACTGATAGAACTGATGGTGTAATAAACCTTTAAACTGGTAGAACTGATGGTGTAATAAACCTTTAAACTGATAGAACTGATGGTGTAATAAACCTTTAAACTGATAGAACTGATGGTGTAATAAACCTTTAAACTGATAGAACTGATGGTGTAATAAACCTTTAAACTGTTAGAACTGATGGTGTAATAAACCTTTAAACTGATAGAACTGATGGTGTAATAAACCTTTAAACTGATAGAACTGATGGTGTAATAAACCTTTAAACTGATATAACTGATGGTGTAATAAACCTTTAAACTGTTAGAACTGATGGTGTAATAAACCTTTAAACTGATAGAACTGATGGTGTAATAAACCTTTAAACTGATAGAACTGATGGTGTAATAAACCTTTAAACTGGTAGAACTGATGGTGTAATAAACCTTTAAACTGATAGAACTGATGGTGTAATAAACCTTTAAACTGGTAGAACTGATGGTGTAATAAACCTTTAAACTGATAGAACTGATGGTGTAACTGATAGAACTGATGGTGTAATAAACCTTTAAACTGATAGAACTGATGGTGTAATAAACCTTTAAACTGATAGAACTGATGGTGTAATAAACCTTTAAACTGATAGAACTGATGGTGTAATAAACCTTTAAACTGATAGAACTGATGGTGTAATAAACCTTTAAACTGTTAGAACTGATGGTGTAATAAACCTTTAAACTGATAGAACTGATGGTGTAATAAACCTTTAAACTGATAGAACTGATGGTGTAATAAACCTTTAAACTGATAGAACTGATGGTGTAATAAACCTTTAAACTGATAGAACTGATGATGTAATAAACCTTTAAACTGATAGAACTGATGGTGTAATAAACCTTTAAACTGATAGAACTGATGGTGTAATAAACCTTTAAACTGATAGAACTGATGGTGTAATAAACCTTTAAACTGATAGAACTGATGGTGTAATAAACCTTTAAACTGATGGTGTAATAAACCTTTAAACTGATAGAACTGATGGTGTAATAAACCTTTAAACTGGTAGAACTGATGGTGTAATAAACCTTTAAACTGATAGAACTGATGGTGTAATAAACCTTTAAACTGATAGAACTGATGGTGTAATAAACCTTGAAACTGATAGAACTGATGGTGTAATAAACCTTTAAACTGATAGAACTGATGGTGTAATAAACCTTTAAACTGATAGAACTGATGGTGTAATAAACCTTTAAACTGGTAGAACTGATGGTGTAATAAACCTTTAAACTGTTAGAACTGATTGTGTAATAAACCTTTAAACTGGTAGAACTGATGGTGTAATAAACCTTTAAACTGATAGAACTGATGGTGTAATAAACCTTTAAACTGATAGAACTGATGGTGTAATAAACCTTTAAACTGATGGTGTAATAAACCTTTAAACTGATAGAACTGATGGTGTAATAAACCTTTAAACTGATAGAACTGATGGTGTAATAAACCTTTAAACTGATAGAACTGATGGTGTAATAAACCTTTAAACTGATAGAACTGATGGTGTAATAAACCTTTAAACTGATAGAACTGATGGTGTAATAAACCTTTAAACTGATAGAACTGATGGTGTAATAAACCTTTAAACTGGTAGAACTGATGGTGTAATAAACCTTTAAACTGATAGAACTGATGGTGTAATAAACCTTTAAACTGATAGAACTGATGGTGTAATAAACCTTTAAACTGGTAGAACTGATGGTGTAATAAACCTTTAAACTGGTAGAACTGATGGTGTAATAAACCTTTAAACTGATAGAACCGATGGTGTAATAAACCTTTAAACTGATAGAACTGATGGTGTAATAAACCTTTAAACTGATAGAACTGATGGTGTAATAAACCTTTAAACTGGTAGAACTGATGGTGTAATAAACCTTTAAAATGATAGAACTGATGGTGTAATAAACCTTTAAACTGGGAGAACTGATGGTGTAATAAACCTTTAAAGACTAACAGCTTCATCAGAATCAGGCTGATTTCTGGAGGGAAATTCTTTCGTTAGAAACTTCCTGCTTTGTCAATAATTAAATCTTAGTATTTTAATTTGGGTGGAGTAAAATTTTAAATTGTAAATGATAAAACAAGTGTAACTTATTTCAGAAAGTGTTGCTTGGGTGATTTAGTTGCAGTTCTGCAGCCGTCCAGTAGGGGCGCTGTGGTGAGATACAAGAGGTCAGAACTGCAGGTCTGAACCTCCTGCAGTTCTACATCCATCCACTAGGGCAGGGGCTCAAACCGGCGGCCCGCGGGCCAATTGTGGCCCTCGGGATGATATTTTGTGGCCCCCACCTTGATGTGAAAGTTTAATGTGAGTTTTAAATGAATGGCACTTTACCGTGTTGTGAGTTGAAGGTCCCTTTAATTACTGTTTTTGGTCATTTTGTGTCTTTTTTAAATAATTTTGTGTATTTTTTAAATAATTTTGTGTCTTTTTTAAAATAATTTTGTGTCTTTTTTAAATAATTTTGTGTCTTGTGGTTATTCTGTGTCTTCTTTTGTGGGTTTCTTTTGTAATTTTGTGTCTTTTTTTGTCATTTTGTGTCTTTTTTGGTAATTCTGTGTCTTTTTTTGTGTGGTAATTTTGTTGGTTTATTAGTAATTTTCTGTCTGTTTTTGGTAATTTTCTGTCCTTTTAAAATAATTTGTGTCTTTTTTTTAGGAATTTTGTGTCTTTTTTAATAATTTAGTGTGTTTTTTGGTCATTTTGTGTCTTTTTTAAGTAATTTAGGGTTTTTTCTGTCATTTTGTGTCTTTTTAAATAATTTGTGTCTTTTTTTGGAATTTTGTGTCTTTTTTAAATAATTTAGTGTCTTTTTTTGGTCATTTTGTATCTTTTCCAGTAATTTAGGGTTTTTTTCTGTCATTTAGTGTCTTTTTTTAGTCACTGTGTGTCTGTCTTTAGTAACTGTGTGTCTGTTTTTAGTAACTTTGTGTCTGTTTTTAGTAACTGTGTGTCTGTTTTTAGTAACTTTGTGTCTGTTTTTAGTAACTTTGTGTGTGTTTTTAGTAACTGTGTGTCTGTTTTATTTGCAGAGTTCAGTTGATTGTCTGTTGTTCATTTATGCTAAATTGGTGGTTTTAAATCATTTCTTCCAGGTGAAAGCAGATTTTTTTTCATTTTTTGTCAGCCTAGTTGGGACACATATTTTTAGATTCATATATTTATTTTTGATCTTTTACAGAGACCTTATTTTTTTCCAAGTCAACCTGAAGGACTCAGTGTGTCTGTCTGACTGAAGCCTCAGTCGCTTATTTTATTGATTTTAACTCCTATTTTCTTCTTTTTCATTCCAGATGGGACATTGCAAAAAATGAGGGACTTCAACAAAGACCTGGATGAAGGACCTTTCCTCCTTCTATATCCAGATGGCTCTGAAGTCATTAATATCCCTGGGACACAAAGGCCGTTTAGTCTGCAAACAGACAAGGCAGAAACTGGCAGGCCATATCAGCGGATCACCATTTTCATCTGCTCAAAGAAAGACTTCGAGGAAGGGAAACTGTGTTGGTATGACTTAGTTGTGTCCAGTGCAAATATGTCTTGACTTGCTGTATGGCCATATGTTGGTCATTCAGGAATCTGCTATTTATTGTTTGCTTGTATCTTTATTTATTCATCAAAAATCTGGTTCTGTTTCATAAGGGAGTTTCTCTGAGCTGATCTACCTTGAAACGGAAAAATCTTAGTTTTCTATTCCGGAACAGTGGAGTAATTTGTTGACGGCGCAAAATGTCAGTCATCACTTAAAGAATTATATGACACATTTTTTGCTTCACTGATTAAAAAAACAAAACAAACACTGCACCTAGTGTTGTTTAAGAAATCAAACAATCCTCTAGATTAGACTGGAAGTCTGTGTCTGTCCTTGCTCCACAAGGACACTGAAATGCAAGTAAATTCAGGAATGAAAAATGTCTGAAATATATATCAGTAATGTAATGATATTTAGCATATAATCATTACAAAACAAATGTTAAAAGTGTTTCAGATTCAGCACAGTCATGTGGAGGTGTTGATGAAAAGTTCAAATATATTTGGTGTTTTTGTTTTGGAATCACTTTTGAAGAGTGATATAGATTTTGATGAAGAGCTCGCTTTTGCAAAAGATGACATGTTTTATGGCTTTTATTTGTGTGTGGAATGTTGATACACAAGGCCTTCGTTACGCTACCTGTTTTAAAAAATAGTGACTAGATAGCCAACAACAGCCTATACAATCACCAAAGTAAATATTATTCTATAACTAGCCAATAACTTTTAAGAGGTTTTACTTCCCTTTCTGAAAAAAAATGCACTTTCCCTCACTTTCGGATCAATAGTCAAGCTGTCTTTTGAAATAGGCCCTTGGATTTTTTATTAGTTGCTCCCTACTGTGTTTTTTAGCATTCATGTTCATATTTTGTTAACCAGATTGCCGTTATCTTAAGCATTTTCTCTAGGTGTTTGCTTCCCTCTTTAGCAATTATCATTGAGGTGAGCTACATTTATTTTCATGTTTTACAGTTGGAGAATTGCCAGACACGTCTGACTCGGAGACTGTGATAAAATCAAGACAGTTTGATCTAGCTGATACACTGGTGAGAGCAATTCAAAACAGATTTGGGTGATCATTTTTGTGATTAACCTGCCCTCAACCTGTGTGGGTTTTTGACATCGGTCTATCGGTACTAAACAAATAATTATGTCTTTACTACAGCCATTTGAACCTCTTAACAATAGCAGTCCTGTAAACGAAGAGCCTGACAAGGTGTAAGTAGTTTTTACTGCATTTGCATACAAATGTATTTGCTATCGACATAGCTTTGTAACTTGTGGTTATTGTAGCATGTACTATACGTAAATGCATTGCCACTCCAATATCTAAATGTTTGTTTGGTTTTGCAATGTCACCAATATATTTTGGAGTACACTATGATTTATGTTTTTATGCCCTCTTAGGAATGGTGCTGCTGGGGGGCTGTCATGCAGTACTGAAGTACAACAGGTAATGGAGTATTAGTATTATATAGTTACATGGAGTCCTCATTGTCCCATGACTTTAGGTAACAAAACAATAGCTAAATGTGTACATAGACACCATTAATGTAAATATTGCATTAATAATTCATTATGCATTAATCCCTATAGTCATATAAACAGGTACATTCCATTTAATTATCAGTACCTGTTGTTTTGAGAGCTGTGAGGCAGAGATGCATGATGCTTTGTGAACACAATTTGTCTATAAGAGCATTTTGTAATTGCAGGGTTGTGTATTTGATTAGTTTTGAGGGAGGGAGTGACCTGTAGCGTCCACCTCCATTGTTTTCACTGAGCAACTCGTATCTCTGCCTCATGGCTCTCAAAACAACAGGCACTGGGAATATACCTACTCACATGACTATAGGGATTATTACAAGAAGCAAATTTGCCAAAATCTTGAATGATCCCTTTTAAGTAATCCATAGAGTTAGTTACATAATTATGTTGCCATTTGATTGAATATTTAGCCTATTTCTACATTTCTTAATTCTCAGACTATACACTTGGATGAGGTAGATACTTATCCAGGTACCTCCGGATGTGTTGATGCCCAGAGCTCCTGTTACAGGTGTGTTTTGTCTTATTATATATACAGTGGTGGACAAAATATCAAAAACGCAACATTATTGAGGGGTAAACACATTTCTCTCCTGACAAAGATTAGATGTTTTTTCAGTTTAAGCTAAACATCGGGCCAACCATTTGATTGGGCAAATTTGTGCTAATCTACTGCACGTTTATGCATTTATATTGTGTGCACATAATGTCTTCATTTTGCAGAAACTACACCAACCTTTTTTTTACCAATTGTCATTGACGATGACGAGGATGAGGATGAAGTTGTCATTCCTGGGGAAAGAAATGACATGCCCTCAGAAGAATCTGAGTGAGTCATATAGACATAAGCTCTCTATTCTGTCCAAAATTAAATTATACAAAAGTGAGAAGTCACTGAAATGAACACCAATCTGACTTTCTTTTTCTGTAACTGCTTGGATCAGGTCTAGTTGTTGAGATGTGTTTGAAAAGAGTCCATTGGAATTAAGTTACTAAAAATAAAAAGTTGCTCATTGTTTTAGAGACTGACTCATCAGTGTCTCGTGTCAATGAAGTGTCAGGATATAGTTTATAAATATGGAATGAAAGACTTTTGTTTAGTAAAGTAGCTACTAGACTTTGATTTCATTTTTAAAGTCTAAAGTAAGTTTCTCACTTTCTAGATCCACAAGTGCGCAGGAAATCATTGCAAATTTGGCATTTGCAATTGATCACAAGCAAGTCAGCAGGTTTAACATTTGGAGGTCTGATGTATGGGATGGAGCTGTGAGAGGACTCCGAAAACAGCGACATCTTTGTTAAGCTTACTGCCGATGCAGGGTCCTTTGAAGGAGGCTTGGACACAGGTGGAGCCAGGCCAGAATTCCTTACTCTTCTGATGAACCATCTAAGAAATCGCCCCATCTTGGATGGACCTCCAGAGAGGAGATACCTTGTGTACAATTCCACAGGTGTTTTTTTTTTTTTCTTTACATAATTTTAAAATGTTAAGCTTTACATAATATTTATATATTTTTTTCTTCCATTGATGTAGGTGGTATTTATCCATAATAATTCTGTACTCTCTGTATCAGCTGTCAGGGAAGATGAATATTATCTTGCAGGCAAGATGATTGCTGTGTCAGTAATACACGGGGGACCAGCACCACATTTCCTCCACAAGCACCTTGTGACCCACATAATAGGGCAGCCAAGTTTCAGCGCCACTGTGGAAGATATAACTGACGAGGAGATAGGGAAAGCTCTACGTCAGGTAGAAAATAATCTTGACTCAAGGAATGAATTTACTAAGAGGACATCTGAAAATTATTTCAGTGATTAGAGTAAGACTACACTCAAGAGATGATACGTTTTATTTATTTAAAGGGACAGATTTCCACTTATTTCAACGGGAAGTAAAAGTCATTTTATCCTCTTTTTTTAATCCTAGATTTGTATTAATAAAGTAGAGCAGTAGTCAAGCATGGGTATTTCTGTGTTGGTCTTACAATAAATGTCCTTTAAATAGGTCCAGGAAGCAGAATCAGAAACAGTACGATGTGGCAAACAGCAGGATGCTTCCGACGCGTCAAAGCTTCTGAGAAGCACGCGCTCGTGGAGGAGTACCTCAGATGGTACACAATACACCGCAATCAAGTTGCCATACAACGCTAATATTATATAATCATCAAAAAAAAAAAGTTTAATGTTGGGAAGCTGACCAGAGTGGCATAAGTAGGAGGCAGATTCAAGGCAGTTTGTTCCAAAATTCACCGCACGGTGTATTTATTTTTTTTTTTAAATTTACAACGAAAGTGCTTCCAGCTTCATGTGTAGCAAAAAAAGTATATACAACCAAAAAAAAGGATAACTGGACAGTTAACTTTGTTGAACTAAATAAAACTGAACTTATCAAAATACAAATGAAATCAAGTGTAAATTGCTACACCTGATCAGCACTATGTGATTGTTCCCTCTGCTTAAAGCCACTGCTTTAAATAGCCTCTCCACTTGGCACCACCTCCCTGGCTCTACCAATGATGGAAGTGACTCCACTGGCTCCTCATTTACCAGTTTCCAAACTTATAAATCACACTGATTACAGTAAAAACACTCTTACCTGTTACATTTTATTTAACTTATTCTGATGAGAAATAAATCAATAAACAATAACTAAATTTAACAATACTTGTAAGAGTTTATTTTAACCAAAGATGTCGAAAAACAAAATATAACCAACTTAATACTCAAAGAAATGATCATGCTTTGTTGAGCACACTTCTGTTTCTTGCCATGTGAAAGTAAGATTTTTAGGGGAGAAGTCCAAATCATGATGATCTCTCCTTTTTTGACATCACTATTACTTTCTGTGCACTATGAAATGTTTTCTGTATGCTCCTATATTAACAATCCACTTTAACTATAGGCATGAGATTATACAATCAGAATATATGTCAAAATATATTAAGTTACAACTCTGGTGTGCAAGTATATTTACATACATGTTGCTATATGTTTGTTTGGTAGTATTTCTCTTTCTGTCAGACCTGATAAACCACACCTACTATGTCTTACACAATAATTGTCTGTGATAGATTCAAAGATGGACTGGCAAGTCTGCCATTTTTGACTGCACTGCAGCAGCGTTCTGGTGTGCTGGCTCCTGCCCTACACCATTCTTCCAAGGCCCTGACTGCTGCTGAAATGGAAAGCATGTTCAGTCCAGACCTCAGCCCAAAAGGAAGCAAAGGAGGTCAAAATAATTGGATTTTGGGCTGATTTTCTTCTCGATTGTGAAGGTTTGTCAAGGCTGTTTTGTTATATATATATAAAGAATTGTGTAGTGTCGTTATATTTGTTAATCTTTGTTTCTTTAATGAAATATAAGACTAAAGATTCACTGTTGCAGATTCAAACAATGTACTACAATGTTGACTTTTTCTTTTTAGAAAAAGTGACGGCTGTGTCCCTCGAGGATTTGCTGATGTTTGCCAATGGTTTAGCAGCACTTCCACCAGCAGGAATGACACCCCCTCCAAGCATTGACTTTTTAACTGATTCACCTTTTCCAGTGGCATGCACATGTACAAACACACTGAAGCTCCCGCTCTTGGACTCCTACAGTGTATTTAAGACAAACATGGAGTTTGGGACCCAGAATGCTCCAGGATTTGGATGTTTTTAGGTGTCAAAGGGACTACCCATAAATGCAATAAGAGCTGTAGCCTGATTTAGGCTCTTTTGTTTGTTTTTCTCAACTTACTAGGTCACGTTTGCTTGTTTGAGTCAGTCCCTGCCTCTTGTAAAAGGCAATTTGGGATTTGTTATGCTTCAAAGTGATTGTTCACCCATGTGAGGGCTTCTATACATTGTTTAAATCTGTGCAGTTAGCTACTTACAGATCTTACCCATATATATTTCAGAGCTATGTCCTGATTTTCTTTTATTTAGCTGTTTCCTGTTTTTCACAGCTCAATACAGTATATATTTTAGAACGTAAAATCAGAGCAAATGTGTTTTTCAAGTAATTGATGTTTACATAAACATTGAATCAGAAAATGAATAAAATTTACGTTTAATATGTCTCCACTTCAGTTCCAGAGTCCAAGTCTAAAAACAAACCTATAAATTCAAAAGAACCACATTTGAAACTTTTGGGATCATATCCTATAATTTATCCCTTGAAGCAATTTGTAAATGTCATCACATTTGTGAATAGGAAGTGTTCAAAACTCAGGCATGTATAGTCCACCAATCATTTATTGATAAAGCATTAAGATGCATTAAAGTGAAACACTAAATCAGGAAAATATTGTCCATGTTAATGTGAAAGGTACAAACAGGTTCCAATAGTCCATGTTTATAGCCCAGCTATTTCCTTCAGAGTGATGTACAGTTGTGAGCCTGTCTTCCAGTCTTGTGGCTGTTGTAGTCCGTTTTGTTCCACAGACTGTTGGAGGTATTCCTCAATGTCTGGATCACCGCATAAATCAATCACTTGCCTTGCCTCAGGAAACACATCCAGTTCCCTCTCTTCAACAGTGAATCCACAGTCCCTTGAACCAAATCTGCAAAATTAGATGATATAATGATATAAAGGACAAGGTTTGAAGTGGTCATTGTTAGATTTGTTAGATTGTTGATATACAGAAATGTATAAACAATGGTAGAGACAGATAGCTTCTAAATTCAAGAATGGATTATACCAACATGTACAATTGTCCAAATATATTCCAGTTTAGGCTATACCATAACACCTTGCATTTTTGTATGGTATATGATTATTGCTACCTGTGAGGCAAGAGATACAGTTCATTTGGAGTCCCTCCTGGACATGATGCAAGTCTGCTTGGTCGAATCCGGTGCTTGGTCCATAGATCCAGACATTCATCCAGGTCTTGGTCTTGCTGCAGAAGTTTACTGAAGCTAAATCTCAGTAAGCACTGGTGTTCATGGCTGCCATTGAAGGGTCCAGAGTCTCTCAGGTCTCCAAACAAGTCCATCCAAAATTGAGACCTGGGGATACATTAGATGCAAAGTGGCTTATTTCACATGAGAGGAAAAAATTAATAACCACAAGTCACGTTTTGAATGCACTGGTAGATACATCTTAACAAAAGTATCACAGAGAAATCAGAATGTAAACCATACGATTATCACAATAGTAATCAACTGTGATTCAATCACTAATAAGAATAATCCCTATGGATTCCTATGTTCATTATTATCACAGCAGGATGCTTGTGAGCAGCTGTTCTATTGACACTTTTCTGTTTTGTATTTTCAATGTAATTTTCAGTCCATGAAATCAAACTTTTTTGTGCAAAGCTTGTTTTAAGTTTTACTCCGCGTTCCCGTAACCATGGTAACACACAGTGCCGGAGGAGAGGGAGAGACGCTGAATGCCGGTTTTACACGTGTCCAGAGTACAGTCGCTGTTTCGCACTTGTAGCAACAACAGGAGACTCTGTATCAGACAAGTTCTCCTTTGTTGACTTTACAAACAGAGTCTCAAAATGACATGCTAGTTAAACAGCTAAACTTTAGTGCCGATGCTCTGTGTTTAGATCCCAGCCTGGTGTAGGTCACACGCACGCTTTAAACAATACCATTGAGTGTGTGACAACATGCCAATAAAAACATCACCCCCTTGCTCTGATATACACTGATCTCATACACTGATCTCATAAATTGCCTCTGTGAAGTCTAAATGACTGAAATAGCGACAGAGAAGTCGCTACGACAGTCAAACTAACTAACAACAAATCACGTGCTAATCTTTTTGAAAAAATACTTCGCAATCAGACATTTAATACTTTTTATGGGCCTTAATTTTCACCAAGTTGATTTACTATCTTTAAATACTTTTAATACCCCGCGGAGACCATGTGAAGTGGTCTGCTTTAGAGTTAAACAGTTGAAGAATACTAATAATCACAATGACAAACAAGGAAGGGGTTTTAATTATCAGCACTGATCAGTTTACCAGAGACAGACATCGATCAAACACAGATGTACCTACCTCCCTCTTCTGAAATAAGACCACCATGACTCGATGCGCTGATTCCCTGTTGATGAGCCGTAACTGTGGCTAGACGAGCCTGCATAATAGTCCGTATGCACATGGCGTAGGGTGCATTGTATTGCTGCCATAGTCCCATTTTCTGTTCCGAGGTCAGTTCTTAATCTTGTGATGGCCCTTGGGCTGCTGCTGTTGCTTGCCCTGCCTGTGTTTCTCTCTTGCAGATGCTGCTGGCCAGCTCCTCCCTCCTCGTTGGGGGGATTTACTTCACCTGCTGCTCACCTATATTGGCTTGGTGGATCCAAGATGGCGGGCTCTCTCTCTCCCTCTGGGATGGCTGGTGCTCCCAGGGGTGGCTTTGTTTGGTTTTGGTTATATTTGCTTGGTTCTTTTGGTTCCTTTAGGTTTTTCATCACTGTTGTACACTTAAAGTTGGTTGTTTTTCCTTAAATAAATGTGTGAATTACTTTACCTGGCAGCTGTGTGGTCCTCCCTTTTGTTTGGTTGTGCCCTCTAATGTGCTGGGCATAACAAATGGGGGCTCGTCCTATGCTGCATCTGGGGTTTTTTGGTTAGTTGTTTGTGTGAAACTGAGTTTGTGGGAGGCCTATGGTAGCTGGTTGTTTCTGTGTTTGGTTGCTGTGGTCTCTGGCTCTTGGGCCCGGTGAGTTGTGGTAGTTGTCTGTATTGTTGAGACGGGGCATGTGGTTACACAGAGTGTGGCTGCAGGGAGGGTTGTTGGTGGTCAGTTCTATTCTGGCTGGGGCATCTGCTAGTTCCTCCACATAGGCTGTAGCAGCTTTTCCTGGTTAGAGGGGATTGCTGGGTTTGTTATTTTCCAGGGCTCTTTGTTATTTTTGTGTGTTGTCCGTGTGGTTAGTAGCAATTGTCTCGGGGGCACCATCCGTAGCTTTGGCTGAAGGCTGTTTGTCTTCCCCAAATGCAAGCGGGCTCTAGGTGTATAAGTTCCCGCCACCAGTACAACACATGAAGACTAGGGTTCAGTTATTTAGCTTATCGTTAGGCAGTTAGGGAGGAGGCTCCTTTTCATGTAAACCCTCTCTGTGGTGGTGCTTTGGGTGACTACTGCACTGTGGTTCGCTTCTCGGGTTGTGCTGTGGGCACGGGGTCTCGACTGGTTGAATTGTTTGGTTGTCTGCATCATGTCGAAGGAGCATAGAAATCCGTTGGTTGCTGAGTTTTTGAAGCGGCCAGGACGCGGTACGTTGTCTCAGTTTGCTAAGACGGATTTAGTTGACTTAGCTGTGCATTTTGGTTGGGAGAAGCCGGAGCATGTGCCTAAAAAAGCTGATCTGAGGGTCATTGTTGAGGGGCTGCTAGTGTCAGGGGGGGTTTTAGAGCTTGAGCAGAGTAAACCTACTCCTGGTGGGAAGCTTCCAGAGCTTCTTGAGAAGCTGTCGTTTGACCAATATATGCAGCTGGAGAGGAGAAGGCAGAGATAGAAAGGGAGAGGTTGCGGTTTCAGTTGGAGCATGAAAGGCTGCAGGCAGAGTGGACACAGAAGGCAAGGGAGGCAGATGTGCAAGTAGCCTTGGAAAGGGAGAGATTAAAAGTTGAACAAATGAAACTGGAGTTGATAAGAGAGGGGAAGGCTAGTGCGTCTCTCTTAGGGGCTGGTGTGCCAGGCCAAGCTGGTAGTTTTTCTGGTTTTGATGTTGCTGGTAATTTGCGTCTGCTGCCCAAATTCAATGAAAGGGACCCGGACACGTTCTTTTCTTTGTTTGAGCGTGTGGCTGATGCCAGGGGGTGGCCTGACATTGATAGAACTTTGATGCTGCAGTGTGTGTTCACGGGTAAGGCTCAGGAAGCATATTCTGCCCTTAGTCCTGTGGATGGCAAAATTTACTCAAAAGTGAAGGCTGCGGTGCTGAAGGCTTATGAACTGGTCCCGGAGGCTTATAGGCAGAGATTTCGGGGCTGGAAGAGGGGTGAAAGACAAACTCATGTTGAGTTTATTCGTGACATTTCGGGCCATTTTGCACGTTGGTGTTCAGCCTCTGATGTGGATAGTTTTGATGGTCTTTGTGATCTCATAGTGTTAGAACAATTGAAAAACTCTGTTCCTCATCACACTGCCGTATACATTAATGAGTGCAGGGTTAAGTCAGCTTCGGAAGCTGCTGTTTTGGCAGATGACTATGTGCTGATTCATGCTGGTAGTTCAGAGCGGCGCAGGTTTGGGGCTAATGGCGTGCAGAAAGAAAGTGGGAGGTCGGGTCCGGGCAAGTTTGTGGGGACTCAGCAGGTCTCTCAGGCCAGTGTCAGAAGTGTCCCTGGCACAGATGGGAAATTTGATCCTAATAAGATCTGTCATTTGTGCAGGAACAAGGGTCACTGGAAGGGAGAGTGTCCACTGTCCGAGCCAGAACAAAGGTCAAATGGGTCTGTTGGTTCTGTGTATGCGAAATCTGTTGGTTTTGTTGCCTCAGCGTCGTCATTTGGGGACCAAAGGTGGCCCTGCAGACAGGCTATGGAGGGGGCCCAGGAAGTTGATGAGTCTTATGCTCCTTTTATGAGGGATGGGTTTGTGTCTATGGGTAAGGGGGAGAGGAAACCAGTTAGGATTTTGCGAGACACAGGAGCGAGCCAGAGCTTTGTCCTGGAGGGGGTGTTGCCGTTTTCATCGGGGTCAGACACGGGTGATACAACTCCTGTGCTTGGTATTAGTTTAGTTCCTGTGTTGGTGCCGTTGCACCGCCTGAACTTATTTTCTGACCTGGTTGAAGGTGAAGTGGTCATGGGGGTGTGTAGTTTTTTTCCTATGGATGGGGTGGATGTTGTCGTGGGCAACGATTTGGCTGGCGCACGAGTGTGGGGAGATGTTGCACCACCGCTGGTGGTTACAGAGTCGCCGGGGTGCTCTGGGTCTCTGGATGAGTGTGCAAGGCAGCACCCCAACAATTTCCCTGCATGTGTTGTCACTCGGACAACGAGCAGAGTGAACTCACGAGAGGAGGTTGGGCCTGCTCAGTCTGATTCCTCACAGGGGTGTTCTCAGGGCGATGTTCCTGGAGAGGTTGGGGTTCAGGCTCTGCTTTGCCCTGGGCCTTTATCGTCTAACAGCAAGGAGGAGTTGGGTTCAGAACAGGCAGGAGATCCTACACTTGCACCTTTGTTTGACATGGTTGGTCCTGAGGGTGAGGGGCAGGTATTGGATAATGGTTATTTTTTGCAAGATGGAGTGCTGCTGAGGAAATGGAAGCGTGTGGTAGATGGTGTGCAGTTGGACCAGGTAACACAGGTGGTGGTGCCATTTAAGTTCAGAAACCTTGTGTTACATGTTGCACATGATGGCATTGCTGGTCATTTGGGAGTTAAGAAAACTTATGACCGTGTGCTTCGACATTTCTTCTGGCCTTTGTTGAAACAAGATGCGTCAGGTTACTGTAAAACATGTCATACATGCCAGCTGACTGGAAAGCCCAAAGTTAAGCCTGTCCTGAGCTAACTACATTCATACGTCCCCCCCTGAGAGAATTACTTGTTTTACGTCTTTTGTTGGTTCGATTTTTTTTTATTATTTCTGTCAGGTGGTATAGTTGTGCCCCTGGGAAGCTGTCCACCTGGACATTTTCATCCTCAAATGGTGGAATCCTGGACAGATTTGAGTCTCCTATGATTATTGTGGGTTTTTCTATTTTGATTTTCCAGTCTCTAACTTTTCGGTCTGTATTGATATGTCGTTTTGGTTCCCTGCGAGGGGATCCACCACATAGTGTAGCCGGAGCTGGGGAGGCAGAATAAGAGGACTCAGAATGGGTATTTTTCGTGTCATTATGACTTTCCGAAATGTTACCCTTCATCATTTGAGGTCCTCCCAGTGTCATACCATCCCGGTCAGGTGTTTTGTTTTGTGGTGGGATCCCCTTCAACCTTTGTTCGTTTCCTGTAGGGGCAGAGGAAGAGGGAGAGAGTGAGGCAGGTAAAAGGTCGTCATCCATTAATACAGCGGTGTTACTGATATATGAGTTGTGTTTTTGTTGATGTAATAATGGGGGTGAGTTCTGGTTGGAAGATAGAGGGAGTTCTGGTTGATTATTTTTCAGAGGGGTCGGTTCAATGGTTGCATTAACTAAGCGGGTGTGAGAATGGGAGGGTGTGGAAGTAGAGCGGGAGGAGGGGGTGGGCGGGAATTTAGGGTTAGAGGAGGAAGAGGGGGAGGGTTTAGTGATGGTAGGGGAGGAGTTAGGGTTAGAGGAGGAAGAGGGGGAGGGTTTAGAGGTGGTAGGGGAGGAGTTAGGGTTAGGGGTAAGAGGGGAGGGGTGTTTAGAGCAAGTAGGGGGGAGGTTAGGGTTAGAGAGAAGGAGGGGGAGGGGGGATGTAGGGTGGGTAAGAGAGATGTCAGAGTTAGAGGTAGGGGGGGAGGGGGGTTTAGAGCAGGTAGGAGAATAGTTAGGGTTGGGGGGGAGGGGGGATGTAGGGTGGGTAGAAGAGAGGTTAGGGTTAGGAGAGGGGGGGGGGGGTTAGGGTTAGGGTAAGGGGGTGTGTGGGGGGGGGGGGGGGTGTGGGGGGGTAGAAGTTGATACCAAGGGGGGCTTTGTTCCAAATGGTTGTGAGGACAAGCTGCCCCGGGTGAGGTCCATGGTACCCGCAGGGGGGGGCAGGGAAGGGAAGTCTGTCTGGTTTATGGAGATTCTGGGGTCCTCAGGGGGGTCTGGGAAATCCCTCATACTGAATATCATTGATTTCCAAGCTGTTATTGAGGTTTGTGTTAGTCTTCGACTGTACCTGGTTTTTGCCCATTTTAGAGCTTTTTCCATTCCTTCTGGTTGGAAGGTTGAAAGTTTTGCCAGATTAGTTGAAATTACTTCGTCATAGTGTTGCCCCAGGATGTTCATATTGTTGCTCATCCATAAGTCCGTGTTTATTTTAATTTTTTCATAAGTGGTCCGGTTTGGTGCTGCTGGTTTGATGAATGCTGTGAGTTTGGATACTTTTTTTCTCATCCCTACGGGGAATGAGTCTGTTGTAATTGAGTGTGTGATGATTTCAGAGTCATGAATTGCCTGCAGGATTTTGAAATAGGTTTTTGTTTGGTCCGGTTTTATTTCTGTGGGAGGGTGCTCACCATTTTGTGTTTTAAGAGCACGTGGGGAACGAGATGGAGGAGATGGTGGAGAGGAATTGTTATTTTCCTCTAAAGTGCTTAGGACTTGGAATTTGTTGTTCCAATTGCCTCTCATCATGGTTGTTGGAAATCCTCGTTAAAAACCTGCTTCAATAAAAACCACAATAGAGATAGGTTAAAAACAAAAAAGAATTCAAGAGATTAAAAATAATAAAAAAAATAAAAATAAAAAAAAAATAAAATTTAAAATGGTGAAATAAAAGGATTAAAACAATTAACCCCTTAGTGTAAAACAAATGTTAACACCATGTAAACTTTCACAGAGTTTTTAAGAAATGCTTCTACTAGGAAAGGCTAAAAAGAGGGGGAAGGGGAATCATAAAACAGTACTTAATATTCCATATTTATGCTCTCTTAATTAAAAACGATCCTTTGTGGTCACTTACGGTCGGGAGGGGTTAATAAAAAGGCTTTAGGCCTCCGACGGGGTGCAGCTCCGTTTGTGGGAAAAAGGAAAAGGTTATTGTCTGCTCCTGCTCGGTTCCAGCCAGCTGTGGGAAATCTTGGTTAAACAGTACAAGTAGGTGATATTTGTTGAGGTTTCTTCTTCAATCCGGAGTTTTGCTGTTTGTTGTTCCTGTTGTGGGATGTGAGGTGAGGGGTGTAGGTCGTCTTCAGTGTGAGCACACTCTTTCTTTATCAGCCGCTCACTCACCTTCCTGTTGTCTCCGTGGTCCTCACTTGCAGAGCTGTAGTTTAGAAGCCTTGAGCTAGGGGCAAAAAACCTTCTTAGTCCCAGAGGAGACACTGGGCTGTTAAAAATCGTTTAAAATGGTTTGAAAAACTTTGAGATAAAAAGGAATAAAAAGGTGACTGTTTTTAAGACTCAACGTTTCGCTCGGCTGAGCTTCTTCAGGAGTCAAGAGCTAACTCAAAAACTGGATATCTTAAAGGAAGTGTCTGAGCTAAAACAATCTGTGGAGTATACCAACGCGCTGATGGAAGAGCTGAAGAAAGAACAAAAAACGCTGAAGGAAGATGTTGTTAATCTGGAGAACATGACAACAACTCTGGCAAGTGAAAATGAAAAACTTAACCCCCCCCAACCTACAACAGTAGACACATTTTTAAGATCCTTTCAGTTAAAGATAATTTACGAGGTAATATCTATGAGGGAAAATGCTTAAAATTTGGCGTATTGTTGAGTCGGATGGGTGTCGTTTTTGTTCAATGGAACCTGAATCAACAATACATCTTTTTTGGTATTGTCATGTGTTAAAATAATTGATTATTTTCTATATTTGTAAATTATTTTATGCTTTATTTCTGCTTCTCTGTTGTTTGACTCCCTGGTGTCTGACTCTGTGAGTGACGCAGGTCAAAGGTCAAACCTTGACTGTAATAAATATCTCTATGCATTTATATTAAGTTAGACAATATGATTTTGATACAATGATTATGTTTGTGTGTTAATTTTGGTTTAGAAACTTTGACTACATATATTTCATTGTCTGTTTCATATTTTTTACACTTTTAGAATCTATGTGAGACAGTGAAAATCCTTTGGCTCTGTAGACATAATATCTTTGTGAGACACAATAACAAGGCAGAATGTTTTTTGTTGAATGTTCTGGAGAAGAAGCCAGGTCAGGATGGCCTTGTCCGGGGCAGCAAGATCGTATGCCCAGCTGGCATGACGTGCCGCTTTGTATTGATTAAAACTGGCGAATCAGCGGATCAAGAAGGCGGGACTTCCTGGAGGAAATCGACCAGCATGTTTTAACAAATGTTAGTATTTTAATGTGTTCAGGGAGAGAGACGTGGTTCAGACTTCACCAACTGAAACCCGTCTGTTTGTATCAGGGACATGAGTTTTTGAACCCGGAGAATCTCTGTAAAATGCACATTTTTTGACGTATTGTAATAAAACTATGTTAAACTGAGAACTTGGACGTCTCCAGCTCTTCATTTCCCATCAACGGTCTGCGCAGAAAAATGGTGAGGTTTTTTCTGTTGGTGACAGATTATCAATTTTCAAGGTTTCCTCATGCAATTTTTCTAACAAATGTTGTCTCTGTCTTTTGGAGGGAGGTTCAGAGGATGTGAACTGTAATGAAGTTGAGTATTGAATGTGATTTATTTTCTGTTATACTAGGTGATGTTACAGAGACAAGCAGTTATATTACTAATTTAACTGTCAATGCAGATTCTTTGAATATTAATCAATTTAGGATGCTAATTAAAGGTTATTTTGTTTTGGAAGGTTATGTTTCTAATAGGAATGGTGATGTTGGACGGTATTTGGAAAGGTGGGAAAGGTTTATTGAAGTGGAAGGCTGGTATTTAAATTAACCCTTTTTTATTTTCTCTTAGGTTATCAAGTTTACTGATGTACTGTTTGTTTTATGTGGTAATTATGTTTGATGTTTGTTTGTGTGTTGTTTAGTTTTAATGTGTTAAAGTTCTTATTTATTATTGTAGTTGTATTTATTTATTTAGGTTGGTTAGTCATTTGTTGTGATTTTGTTGTGTTGATGTTCTTTTTTCTTTCTTTTTTACTGTGTTTGTCCATTGGTGATTTATGTTGTGTTTTGTTTAAATTAATAAAGAAATAAAAATAAAAATAAAAATCTAAAAAATAAATTCAATTCATGAATAAAATATATAAAAAAAGGAAGTGCAATACAAACCTTGACCAGCAGGGGGCAAAAGTCACTCTGCAATGTCTCTGTGCAGCAATGATGGAGAAAACTCCACTCAAAGTCTTCCTGTGGAATAATGCAGGTGCAGTGCAGAATTTGTCCAGCAGAGGGCAGAACTCACCTTAGAAAAATCCCTATTTAACGCATTACAATCTCTAAACTGAATAAAAGAAATAATGAAATATAAAGGAAATATAAAATCAAATACATTATCAAATACGGGGAATAATAATAAATATACCCTAATTAATATAAATGAAAATAACACAAAAAATATATAATAAATTATAAAATGAAGGAAAATTAATAAATATAATACAACAAAATCACCTAATTGGCTTGGGACACACACCAGGATTTGATCAACCTTGGCTGGGCCTCTCCTCAGGTGAGGGTGTCTAGTGAGAAATGGCCGAAACACCCTGTGATCCTGGGGTCCACTACTGAGGATGTGTCTCAAATTCTGGACTTAGTCCACATAGAACCTTATGGGAAACCAGATGAGATCTCATCCCAATACAGGAATAATACTGGAACAAACAAAACAGAATAAATGTCCACCAGGTGACTTCATAGAAAGAAAGATTCCACATCCCAATACATGTGATGAACAAAACAGGTTTTTATTATTATATATTTTTTTCATTACATATTATCATAATCAACCCCAACCTTTTCAAAAAAGGCATCAGCGAGCAGAATGATATGTCACATAAAGTGACCTGTGTGTGTGCATCTGTCCGTCCATCCATGTGTGTGTGTGTGTTTGTTTGTTTGTCTGTTTGTGTGTCTGGTTCTCTCTTTCTGTGAGAGATACATCAAAGGATAAAAAGGCGTTGGGGTCGACCAATCAGAGCAGAGCAATCAACGGAATTAACTGCAGCTGTAGAATGTACCAGAACAGTGACAGCAGCCAGAGGTGGACAGACTGGAATTTCTGGCCTCGAACAGAAAGCATTTTTGGCAAATCCATAATACCTATCATTGATCCGACTTCACTTTGAGCGTCC
>NW_026739041.1:775000-807500 GCF_030273125.1 Centropristis striata
CTTTTTATTGTTTTAGCACCTGTGATTAATATCAACAGTCTCCTGTCTTCATGATACTTTTTATTTTCAAATTCTCTTTATTTGTTTTTTTTTCTTTCGTTCACATACAAAAACAAAGAAGATGTTAATTTATGCTTCAAATCAACACGAAAGAACAGAATGATAGTAGAAAAATAAAAGCAATAAATAAAAAAACATTAAGAAAAACCTAGGTGGGGTCAAATCAAATATCAAAACAATAATAATAATGTTTACAAATAAAAGAGATTTAAATAGTAATAATAATACAACTCGGTTCTGTTTATTATTTTAGTCATCTTCAAGAAAAGAGATGTACAGTTGTTAATTCATCTAATGGGATTATATTTGGTATAATAGTCCATAAATGGCTGCCATCTTGGGTCAAAGGTCTTTATCTCACCTCTCAGGGTGAACTTTATTATTTCTAACAGCAAATGTTTCATTATGTATCGTTCATTACAGTTTGATAGACTGATGGGAAGATTTCTTTGTTTCCAGTTCAGCAGAATTATTCTTCTCACTAACAGTCACAAAACAAGATATTTGCATTGTTTTTAATAAAAAACCTCATTTATGTATTAAGATCCTGTAACTGACTGTCAAACTGTCCCAGGGTGCATCTGGGCTGTCTTATTGTTGTTATTTACCATTGTTTGTCTTTGTGCAGTAAGTTCCTGATCTACTCGTGCCTGCTGCTCTTCTCCGTGCTGCTGTCACTGAGGCTGGATGGAGTCATCCAGTGGAGCTACTGGGCCGTCTTCACCCCCATCTGGCTCTGGAAGCTGCTGGTCATCATCGGGGCGTCGGTGGGAACCGGAGTCTGGGCCCACAACCCCCAGTACAGGTAACAAAGACACACAATGGCTAAAAAAGACACACAATGGCTTAAAAAACCCACAAAAAGACACCAAATGACCAAAAAAGACACTAAATGACCAAAAAAAGAAACAAAATGACCAAAAAAAGACACAAAATGACCAAAAAAGACACTAAATGACCAAAAAAAGACACTAAATGACCAAAAAAAGGCACCAAATGACCAAAAAAAGACACCAAATGACCAAAAAAAGGCACTAAATGACCAAAAAAAGACACTAAATGACCAAAAAAAGGCACCAAATGACCAAAAAAAGGCACTAAATGACCAAAAAAAGACACTAAATGACCAAAAAAAGGCACTAAATGACCCCCCAATACAGGTAGACTCTCAAAACCCTCAGAACAGGTAGACCTAGAATACACAATAACACAAAAACACACAAAATTAATAAAAACACACAGAAACACACATGGATAGTTCTTATGGTCTGGTGTCCCCCCTGTCTCTGTGTCTCAATGGTTCTCCTGATATTAACCCCGTGGTGGTCTGGTTCTCCTGGTGTTAACCCCGTGGTGGTCTGGTTCTCCTGGTATTAACCCTGTGGTGGTCTGGTTCTCCTGGTGTTAACCCCGTGGTGGTCTGGTTCTCCTGGTGTTAACCCCGTGGTGGTCTGGTTCTCCTGGTGTTAACCCTGTGGTGGTCTGGTTCTCCTGGTGTTAACCCTGTGGTGGTCTGGTTCTCCTGGTGTTAACCCTGTGCTGGTCTGGTTCTCCTGGTATTAACCCTGTGGTGGTCTGGTTCTCCTGGTGTTAACCCTGTGGTGGTCTGGTTCTCCTGGTGTTAACCCTGTGGTGGTCTGGTTCTCCTGGTGTTAACCCTGTGGTGGTCTGGTTCTCCTGGTGTTAACCCTGTGGTGGTCTGGTTCTCCTGGTGTTAACCCCGTGGTGGTCTGGTTCTCCTGGTGTTAACCCCGTGGTGGTCTGGTTCTCCTGGTGTTAACCCCGTGGTGGTCTGGTTCTCCTGGTGTTAACCCTGTGGTGGTCTGGTTCTCCTGGTGTTAACCCTGTGGTGGTCTGGTTCTCCTGGTATTAACCCTGTGGTGGTCTGGTTCTCCTGGTGTTAACCCTGTGGTGGCCTGGTTCTCCTGGTATTAACCCTGTGCTGGTCTGGTTCTCCTGTATGAACCCTGTGCTGGTCTGGTTCTCCTGATATGAACCCTGTGCTGGTCTGGTTCTCCTGGTGTTAACCCCGTGGTGGTCTGGTTCTCCTGATATGAACCCTGTGCTGGTCTGGTTCTCCTGGTGTTAACCCTGTGCTGGTCTGGTTCTCCTGGTATTAACCCTGTGGTGGTCTGGTTCTCCTGGTGTTAACCCTGTGGTGGTCTGGTTCTCCTGGTGTTAACCCCGTGCTGGTCTGGTTCTCCTGGTGTTAACCCTGTGGTGGTCTGGTTCTCCTGGTGTTAACCCTGTGGTGGTCTGGTTCTCCTGGTGTTAACCCTGTGCTGGTCTGGTTCTCCTGGTGTTAACCCTGTGCTGGTCTGGTTCTCCTGGTGTTAACCCTGTGGTGGTCTGGTTCTCCTGGTAGTAACCCTGTGGTGGTCTGGTTCTCCTGGTGTTAACCCTGTGGTGGTCTGGTTCTCCTGGTGTTAACCCTGTGGTGGTCTGGTTCTCCTGGTGTTAACCCTGTGCTGGTCTGGTTCTCCTGGTGTTAACCCTGTGGTGGTCTGGTTCTCCTGGTATTAACCCTGTGGTGGTCTGGTTCTCCTGATATGAACCCTGTGCTGGTCTGGTTCTCCTGGTGTTAACCCTGTGCTGGTCTGGTTCTCCTGGTGTTAACCCTGTGGTGGTCTGGTTCTCCTGGTGTTAACCCCGTGGTGCTCTGGTTCTCCTGGTATTAACCCTGTGCTGGTCTGGTTCTCCTGGTATTAACCCTGTGCTGGTCTGGTTCTCCTGGTGTTAACCCTGTGCTGGTCTGGTTCTCCTGGTGTTAACCCTGTGGTGGTCTGGTTCTCCTGTATTAACCCCGTGGTGGTCTGGTTCTCCTGGTGTTAACCCTGTGCTGGTCTGGTTCTCCTGGTATTAACCCCGTGGTGGTCTGGTTCTCCTGGTGTTAACCCTGTGGTGGTCTGGTTCTCCTGGTGTTAACCCTGTGGTGGTCTGGTTCTCCTGTATTAACCCCGTGGTGGTCTGGTTCTCCTGGTGTTAACCCCGTGGTGGTCTGGTTCTCCTGGTGTTAACCCTGTGGTGGTCTGGTTCTCCTGGTGTTAACCCCGTGGTGGTCTGGTTCTCCTGGTGTTAACCCTGTGGTGGTCTGGTTCTCCTGGTGTTAACCCTGTGGTGGTCTGGTTCTCCTGGTGTTAACCCTGTGGTGGTCTGGTTCTTCTGGTGTTAACCCCGTGGTGGTCTGGTTCTCCTGGTGTTAACCCCGTGGTGGTCTGGTTCTCCTGGTGTTAACCCCGTGGTGGTCTGGTTCTCCTGATATTAACCCTGTGGTGGTCTGGTTCTCCTGGTGTTAACCCTGTGGTGGTCTGGTTCTCCTGGTGTTAACCCCGTGGTGGTCTGGTTCTCCTGATATTAACCCTGTGGTGGTCTGGTTCTCCTGGTGTTAACCCTGTGCTGGTCTGGTTCTCCTGGTGTTAACCCTGTGCTGGTCTGGTTCTCCTGGTGTTAACCCTGTGCTGGTCTGGTTCTCCTGGTATTAACCCTGTGCTGGTCTGGTTCTCCTGGTAGTAACCCTGTGGTGGTCTGGTTCTCCTGGTGTTAACCCCGTGGTGGTCTGGTTCTCCTGGTGTTAACCCCGTGGTGGTCTGGTTCTCCTGGTGTTAACCCTGTGGTATGTTCCTCCCTGTAGGGCTGAAGGGGAGACCTGTGTGGAGTTCAAGGCCATGCTGATCGCCGTGGGGCTCCACGTTCTCCTGCTGATGTTCGAGGTGTTGGTGTGCGACCGCGTGGCCAGAGGAACCTACTTCTGGCTGCTGGTCTTCATGCCGCTGTTCTTCGTGTCTCCCGTCTCCGTGGCGGCCTGCGTCTGGGGCTTCAGACACGACCGCTCCCTCGAGGTACAAACACTGCTCCAATACTCTCTGGACAACACCACTTCAGGGTCTTTTGGGGTCTTTTGGGGTCTTTTTTTTGGGTCTTTTTGTGTCTTTTTTTGTGTCTTTTTGTGTCGTTTTTTTGGCACTTTGTGTCTTTTGAGAATCTTTTATTAGTTTTACTGTTAGTTTTAGTTTATTTTTTATTAGTTGTAGTTTATTTTTTATTAGTTGTAGTTTAGTTTTTATTAGTTGTAGTTTAGTTTTTATTAGTTGTAGTTTAGTTTTTATTAGTTGTAGTTTAGTTTTTATTAGTTGTAGTTTAGTTTTTATTAGTTTTAGTGTAGTTTTTATTAGTTGTAGTTTAGTTTTTATTAGTTTTAGTTTAGTTTTTATTAGTTTTAGTTTAGTTTTTATTAGTTGTAGTTTAGTTTTTATTAGTTGTAGTTTAGTTTTTATTAGTTTTAGTTTAGTTTTTATTAGTTTTAGTTTAGTTTTTATTAGTTGTAGTTTAGTTTTTATTAGTTGTAGTTTAGTTTTTATTAGTTGTAGTTTAGTTTTTATTAGTTGTAGTTTAGTTTTTATTAGTTTTAGTTTAGTTTTTATTAGTTGTAGTGTAGTTTTTATTAGTTGTAGTTGTTGTGTAATGGGGTATTTGTTGGGTCCAGATTCAATAAGGTCACAATAAATGTTTCCTTTATTTCCTTTGTCTGATCCATCTCAGCCCCAATAAGTTTATTAAGTCATAAAACCAGATAGATGAAATAGATTTCATATCAACCAAAAAGGTTTACGGAGGAAAAAAGTTGACAAAGACGAAAACAAGGGACATTTTCACTATAATTTTAACCACAACATACAGTTTCACTAAGTTATCGTCTTTTTAAAAACTCTGGTTTTTATTTCAGTTACCGAAAATGTTTTTTTCAATATTTTGTGAGTTTTCATTAACTATAATAACCTTGGTCTGCTGTTGGATTTCTGTGTCCTCGCCAGACTTTTATTTCAGTAAATATTAAAGACAGATGTTTACTTTCAAAGAGAAAATGAGTGTGTTTCCAGTGTTGTTAAAGTGTGTCTGTGCTCCTCCTCTTCCTCAGCTGGAGGTGTTGTGTTCAGTTAACATTCTCCAGTTCATCTTCATCGCTCTGAGGCTCGACAGGATCATCAACTGGCCCTGGCTGGTGAGATACACAAACACTAAACACAGAAACACACATTAACCCTTTGTTCTACACACTCCACAGTTAGGGCTGCAACTAATGATTGATTTCATTATCAAACAGCTAGCCTATTAGTCTCTCTGTTAATTAGTCAATAAAATATCAAAGTTTTATCTGACAAACACTGCAAAAACAGCCCCTCCCTTTCACTCTGTCTCTCCTTTCACTCTGTCTCCCTTTCACTCTGTCTCCCTTTCACTCTGTCTCCCTTTCACTCTGTCTCTCCTTTCACTCTGTCTCCCCCTTCACTCTGTCTCTCCTTTCACTCTGTCTCCCCTTCACTCTGTCTCTCCTTTCACTCTGTCTCTCCTTTCACTCTGTCTCCCCCTTCACTGTCTCTCTCCTTTCACTCTGTCTCTCCTTTCACTCTGTCTCTCTCCTTTCACTCTGTCTCTCCTTCACTCTGTCTCCTTTCACTCTGTCTCTCCTTCACTCTGTCTCCCCCTTTCACTCTGTCTCTCCTTTCACTCTGTCTCCCCTTCACTCTGTCTCTCCTTTCACTCTGTCTCTCCTTTCACTCTGTCTCTCCTTTCACTCTGTCTCTCCTTTCACTCTGTCTCTCCTTCACTCTGTCTCCCCCTTTCACTCTGTCTCTCCTTTCACTCTGTCTCCCCTTCACTCTGTCTCTCCTTTCACTCTGTCTCCCCTTCACTCTGTCTCTCCTTTCACTCTGTCTCCCCCTTCACTGTCTCTCTCCTTTCACTCTGTCTCTCTCCTTTCACTCTGTCTCCCCCTTCACTGTCTCTCTCCTTTCACTCTGTCTCCCCCTTCACTGTCTCTCTCCTTTCACTCTGTCTCTCCTTTCACTCTGTCTCCCCCTTTCACTCTGTCTCTCCTTTCACTCTGTCTCCCCTTCACTCTGTCTCTCCTTTCACTCTGTCTCTCCTTTCACTCTGTCTCCCCCTTCACTGTCTCTCTCCTTTCACTCTGTCTCTCCTTTCACTCTGTCTCTCTCCTTTCACTCTGTCTCTCCTTCACTCTGTCTCCTTTCACTCTGTCTCTCCTTCACTCTGTCTCCCCCTTTCACTCTGTCTCTCCTTTCACTCTGTCTCCCCTTCACTCTGTCTCTCCTTTCACTCTGTCTCTCCTTTCACTCTGTCTCTCCTTTCACTCTGTCTCTCCTTTCACTCTGTCTCTCCTTCACTCTGTCTCCCCCTTTCACTCTGTCTCTCCTTTCACTCTGTCTCCCCTTCACTCTGTCTCTCCTTTCACTCTGTCTCCCCTTCACTCTGTCTCTCCTTTCACTCTGTCTCCCCCTTCACTGTCTCTCTCCTTTCACTCTGTCTCTCTCCTTTCACTCTGTCTCCCCCTTCACTGTCTCTCTCCTTTCACTCTGTCTCCCCCTTCACTGTCTCTCTCCTTTCACTCTGTCTCTCCTTTCACTCTGTCTCCCCCTTTCACTCTGTCTCCCCCTTCACTCTGTCTCCCCCTTTCACTCTGTCTCTCCTTTCACTCTGTCTCCCCCTTCACTGTCTCTCTCCTTTCACTCTGTCTCCCCTTTCACTCTGTCTCCCCTTCACTCTGTCTCCCCCTTTCACTCTGTCTCCCCCTTCACTCTGTCTCCCCTTTCACTCTGTCTCCCCTTTCACTCTGTCTCCCCTTCACTCTGTCTCCCCCTTTCACTCTGTCTCCCCCTTCACTCTGTCTCCCCCTTTCACTCTGTCTCTCCTTTCACTCTGTCTCTCTCCTTTCACTCTGTCTCTCCTTTCACTCTGTCTCTCCTTTCACTCTGTCTCCCCTTTCACTCTGTCTCTCTCCTTTCACTCTGTCTCTCCTTTCACTCTGTCTCCCCCTTTCACTCTCTCTCCCCCTTCACTCTGTCTCCCCCTTCACTCTGTCTCCCCTTTCACTCTCTCTCTCCTTTCACTCTGTCTCTCTCCTTTCACTCTGTCTCCCCTTCACTCTCTCTCTCCTTTCACTCTGTCTCCCCCTTCACTCTGTCTCCCCTTTCACTCTGTCTCCCCTTTCACTCTGTCTCCCCCTTTCACTCTCTCTCCCCCTTTCACTCTCTCTCCCCCTTCACTCTGTCTCTCCTTTCACTCTGTCTCTCCCCTTTCACTCTGTCTCCCCTTTCACTCTGTCTCTCTCCTTTCACTCTGTCTCTCCTTTCACTCTGTCTCTCCTTTCACTCTGTCTCTCCCCTTTCACTCTGTCTCTCCTTTCACTCTGTCTCTCCTTCACTCTCTCTCTCCTTTCACTCTGTCTCTCCTTTCACTCTGTCTCCCCTTTCACTCTGTCTCTCTCCTTTCACTCTGTCTCTCCTTTCACTCTGTCTCTCCTTTCACTCTGTCTCTCCTTTCACTCTGTCTCTCCTTCACTCTCTCTCTCCTTTCACTCTGTCTCTCCTTTCACTCTGTCTCCCTTTCACTCTGTCTCTCCCTTTCACTCTGTCTCTCCTTTCACT
The DNA here is from genome assembly GCF_030273125.1 of Centropristis striata. NCBI lineage: Eukaryota > Metazoa > Chordata > Actinopteri > Perciformes > Serranidae > Centropristis > Centropristis striata. The sequence goes on from NW_026739041.1 coordinate 782,503, forward strand.
CTGTCTCTCCCTTTCACTCTGTCTCTCCTTTCACTCTGTCTCCCCCTTCACTCTGTCTCTCCTTTCACTCTGTCTCTCCTTTCACTCTGTCTCTCCTTTCACTCTGTCTCTCCCTTTCACTCTGTCTCTCTCCTTTCACTCTGTCTCTCCTTTCACTCTGTCTCTCCTTTCACTCTGTCTCTCCTTTCACTCTGTCTCTCCTTCACTCTCTCTCTCCTTTCACTCTGTCTCTCCTTTCACTCTGTCTCCCTTTCACTCTGTCTCTCCCTTTCACTCTGTCTCCCCCTTCACTCTGTCTCTCCTTTCACTCTGTCTCTCCTTTCACTCTGTCTCTCCTTTCACTCTGTCTCTCCTTTCACTCTGTCTCTCCCTTTCACTCTGTCTCTCCTTTCACTCTGTCTCTCCTTTCACTCTGTCTCTCCTTTCACTCTGTCTCTCCTTTCACTCTGTCATTTTGTCTTTTTTTGGTCATTTTCAAAAGGACACAAATAATGACAAAAAAGACAAAATTATGACAAAAAGGACACAAGTTATGATAAAACAGAAGAAAACTATGAGAAAAATGAAAAAAGTTTTTAAGCACTTCCCATCAATAACCCGCAAGCATCCTCATGTAAACGGGTCCTGAGATGACTTCTCTCTGTGTGTGTGTGTGTGTATCTCTGTGTCTGTGTCTGTGTGTGTGTGTGTGTGTGTGTGTGTGTGTGTATCTCTGTGTCTGTGTGTGTGTGTGTGTATCTCTGTGTCTGTGTGTGTGTGTGTGTGTGTGTGTGTGTGTGTGTGTGTGTGTGTGTGTGTGTATCTCTGTGTGTGTGTGTGTGTGTGTGTGTGTGTGTGTGGCCAGGTGGTGTGTGTCCCTCTGTGGATCCTCATGTCCTTCCTGTGCCTCGTGGTCCTCTACTACATCATCTGGTCCGTCCTCTTCCTCCGCTCCATCGACATCATCGCTGAGCAGCGCCGCACCCACATCACCATGGCGATCAGCTGGATGACCATCGTCGTGCCTCTGCTCACCTTTGAGGTTCGCTTCTCGTTTTATGACTTCAGATCGTATGTTATCTGGCGTTATCAAGCTTCATTCATAACTCTTTAACCTGGTATTTCTGCACAGTTGCATATCAACATTCGGCCACGATAATATTATTTGTGAGTTAGATCCCAGTGGTGAGGATTGTTTCTGACTCTGTTCAACCTTTACAGTAAACCAGACTGCTGTAAACTCCAAAATGTATTAAAAGTCACAGATAAATATCGTACAAATAAAATGTAGAGCTGCAACAATTATTGGATTAATCTAACAATAATCGATTATTAAATTCATCGTCAACTATTTTGATAATGGAATAATTGGTTTGAGCAAAATGACCAAAAAAGACACAAAATTACTTAAAAAGACTCAAAATAACCAAAAAAAAGACACAAAATGACCATAAACAGACACAAAATAACCATAAATGGACACAAAATAACTTAAAAAAGACACAAAATGACCAAAAAAGACAAAAAATTACTTAAAAAGACTCAAAATGACCATAAACAGACACAAAATAACTTAAAAAAGACACAAAATGACCAAAAAAGACAAAAAATTACTTAAAAAGACTCAAAATGACCATAAACAGACACAAAATAACCATAAATGGACACAAAATAACTTAAAAAAAGACATAAAATGACTAAAAAAGACACAAAATGACAAAAAAAAGACACAAAATGACCAAAAAAAAGACACAAAATGACCATAAACAGACACAAAATAACCATAAACGGACACAAAATAACTTAAAAAAGACATAAAATGACCATAAACAGACACAAAATAACCATAAACGGACACAAAATGACTAAAAAAAGGCACAAAATGACCATAAATAGACACAAAATGACCATAAACAGACACAAAATAACCATAAACAGACACAAAATAACCATAAACAGACACAAAATAACTTAAAAATGACAAAAAAAAGACACAAAATGACAAAAAAATGACCAAAAAAGACACAACATGACTAAAAGAAGACACAAAAAAAGAAACCACACCGGTTGTCTATTCCATTTGCACAGCAACTGTCGGATTTTCTGCTGCTTTGGGTTTTTTTGGGTGATAAAATCTGAAAGCAGACATTCAAAACTTCATTCAACAACCTCAATGGAGACTTCAAACGTGTGTGTGGTTGTCAAAAGTGCACTAGTTCAATCATTTCCATCTTTATTTCAAGCCTCAGTGATCTCCGTTTCATCACAGAAACAAAGTTTGATTTAGAGCAAATGATTTTAGTAATGAAGTTAACATTTGCTGCCCTCTACGGGCTGAATGTATGTGTTGTCCTCTTAAAGATCCATTTAAAGTGACAGGACGCTCTGGAAATGAGACTGTAAACTTGTATATCCCTCAATACTAATATTTCTAATAATAATATTTTGTCTGCATATATGTACACACATATATATATAATATATAATGTGTGATATGTCTGCATGCACGGTCAGGATTTCTGCTCAAAGTCTTTGTGCAATAACAGGAATCCTGTTTTGTTTTGTTTTGTAGAAACTTTTAATTAGCATCATAGAAAGTTAAATTCCAGTTTCTGAGTTTATTTTATTAAACGTATTTATTTTTTGCAGATATGATCCAGCTACCGTATTTTCCGGACTATAAGTCGCTCCGGAGTACGAGTCGCACCAGCCATAAAATGCATAATAAAGAAGGAAAAAACATATATAAGTCGCACTGGAGTATAAGTCGCATTTTTGGGGGAAATGTATTTGATAAAATCCAACACCAAGAACAGACATGTCATCTTGAAAGGCAATTTAAAATAAAAATAGAATAGAGGCAACAACAGGCTGAATAATTGTACGGTATGCTTACGTTACATGACACAACTGAGAACGTGCCTGGTATGTTAACATAGAATATTAAGAGTTATTCAGATAACTATAGCATAAATAACATGCTAAGAAGTTTACCAAACCATCCGTGTCACTCCAAATAACTCAAATCCAATGAAATCTTCATCCTCGGTGTCACTTTTAAACAACTCCGCTAACTCCGGAGGTAGAAGATGCCGCGCTTCTTCTTCTACGTCGCTTACGTCAGACTCATCCTCATACTCGGCCTAGAGCGCCCTCTGGCGGTTTAGTGTGAAAATAACATGTGAAATGATATACCCGTAATAATGTGTTAATAATTTCACACATAAGTCGCTCCAGAGTATAAGTTCACCCCCGGCCAAACTATGAAAAAAACTGCGACTTATAGTCCGGAAAATACGGTAATGTTTGTCATCAATGACACATTGAACCTTGAACCAGCAGCAGCAGCAGCAGCAGCTCTGTCTAAGGTCCCGTCTCTCTCTGCAGATCCTGCTGGTGCACAAGCTGGACGGCCACAACAGCCTGAGCTTCGTCTGCGTGTTCGTCCCTCTGTGGCTCTCTCTGCTCACGCTCATGGCCACCACCTTCGGACAGAAGGGAGGGAACCACTGTGAGTCTCTGGAGCCTCCACTGCTCTCCTCTTGTCCCATTCAGGCCTGAAACGCCTGCAAAACCTCCTGCAAAACCTCCTGCAAAACCTCCTGCAAAACCTCCTGCAAAACCTCCTGCAAAACCTCCTGCAAAACCTCCTGCAAAACCTCCTGCAAAACCTCCTGCAAAACCTCCTGGGCCACTTTAAAATAACCCCTCAAACCTGAAGCTTTTCTGTAAACGCTTCCTACTAAATAATAGATTTTTCAGCCTCTGTACCAGATAAATTAACCTCCTGGGACCCTGCGTCTCATATGTGGACATTTCATTTTAGGTTTTATGGACCTTATACTTAATTCTGCTTAACTATAACATGTTGTCCTCAGTAGTACACTCTAGAAAAAGAACAATACATCAATCAGTGTAAAAACCAGATGGCAGCACCTTGTTAAAGTCAATTAACCCAGACAAAAGTAGACCAGGTACAAAATCTGATCAGATTTTATGGTTAAAACTTGTTTATTTGTGCTTAATAATGTTTGTAGTTTGATATTCTGTGCAATTTTGACTATTTTTAGCAACAAGCTACGACTCTGCTAATCAGGAAGTATTCATTTGAGAATGAATAGACTTTTACTATCGTTCTTCCAAAGAGAGGGAGTAAATGTAAGGAAATAACAGTTTTATACACTGGTGAATTAATTGTGTTATACAGTAAAATTAACCAATTTGGGGTTTTTTTTCAAAAACTACTTCCTGTTCAAAGACATTGCTTAGTTTTTGTACTTATCATGTCCTACAAATCCAACATATCAAATATCTAGGAGAAACTAACAATACATACCAAACAAAAGCTCGGCTCTCAGGAGGTTAAATTAAACAAGTATTTTTTAGAGCTTATAGCTGTGGCTTTCATGAGAAGTTGAGTTTATTTGTCCAAACCTTCAATAAAGTTTTTTTAAAAATCAACGTGTTGCATTGCGACACTCCCACATGTGTTCTGATGAATTTCATTGGCCAAGAGACCGAAAATAGGTGGAAAAAAACTACAAATACTACAAAACCACGTATCTGTTTTCCCGCCTTTAATGGTAGAATAACGCAGCACCAGTTCTCATGGTGGAAATGCGTTAATGGTTTTCCCGGCTTAAAGTAAAACTGGTTATTGTTTCTGTAAACTAAGTTCTCCTCTGTCCTGATCTTTCTCCAGGGTGGTTCGGCATCCGTAAGGACTTCTGCCACTTCCTGTTGGAGCTCCTCCCCTTCCTGCGAGAGTACGGCAACGTGTCCTACGACCTCCAGCGCAGCGAGGACCCCGAGGCAGCCGAGGACCTGCCCGTCCCCGAGCCGCCGCCAAAGATCGCCCCCATGTTCCACAAGAAGACCGGCGTGGTGATCACGCAGAGCCCCGGGAAGTACTTCGTCCCGCCCCCGAAACTCTGCATCGACATGCCGGACTAACGCTGGACCAGACAGGAGGGCGCAGTCTGAACTGAGTCATGAAGGACCAGAACGGCAGGGGACGCTGGGTCTGGTTTTTCCTGAAGGATTTGGTCCCCTAAATGGTGGATCCAGAATTAGAGCCCAAATGGTGGATCCAGAATTAGAGCCCCAAATGGTGGATCCAGAATTAGAGCCCAAATGGTGGATCCAGGATTAGAGCCCTAAATGGTGGGTCCAGAATTAGAGCCCTAAATGGTGGATCCAGAATTAGAGCCCTAAATGGTGGATCCAGAATTAGAGCCCTAAATGGTGGATCCAGAATTACAGCCCTAAATGGTGGATCCAGAATTACAGCCCTAAATGGTGGATTCAGAATTAGAGCCTCAAATGGTGGATCCAGAATTAGAGCCCCAAATGGTGGATCCAGAATTAGAGCCCCAAATGGTGGATCCAGAATTAGAGCCCCAAATGGTGGATCCAGAATTAGAGCCCTAAATGGTGGATCCAGAATTCGAGCCCCAAATGGTGGATCCAGAATTCGATCCCTAAATGGTGGATCCAGAATTAGAGCCCTCAATGGTGGATCCAGAATTAGAGCCCCAAATGGTGGATCCAGAATTAGAGCCCCAAATGGTGGATCCAGAATTAGAGCCCCAAATGGTGGATCCAGAATTAGAGCCCTCAATGGTGGATCCAGAATTAGAGCCCTCAATGGTGGATCCAGAATTAGAGCCCTCAATGGTGGATCCAGAATTAGAGCCCTCAATGGTGGATCCAGAATTAGAGCCCTCAATGGTGGATCCAGAATTAGAGCCCTCAATGGTGGATCCAGAATTAGAGCCCCAAATGGTGGATCCAGAATTAGAGCCCTCAATGGTGGATCCAGAATTAGAGCCCCAAATGGTGGATCCAGAATTAGAGCCCCAAATGGTGGATCCAGAATTAGAGCCCCAAATGGTGGATCCAGAATTAGAGCTCTCAATGGTGGATCCAGAATTGGAGCCCAAATGGTGGATCCAGAATTGGAGCCCAAATGGTGGATCCAGAATTGGAGCCCAAATGGTGGATCCAGAACCCTCATGTGGGCTGTTTGAACTCTGTCCAGGATTAAATCATGGAACCAAAAGACTTTTTTTAGTTTTGACTGTTGCATTCTGACATTTTGGGGGAAAAACTGACCACGGAAGACTGATGACCCAGTCCAGAAGAGCTGGATCTGCGTGGACTTGAATATTTGACTCGGTAGATTTTAAATTTTACGTAAAAAGCAAAGACGGCTTGTCTTGCCTTGCTTCATGATGGGGACCATTGGAGAGACTGAATTTGGGATCTTGTTGCTCCTGGTCCCAGTTTTGACCATGCAGGTGGAGAAAACAAGGTAGGTGGAGTTAAAGGAAGGGTTCAGCTTTTATTCCAGGTCCGTCTTTGGACAATACTTCCTGTCCACATGGACTTAATCCTGTGGCGTTAAAATAGATATGTGCACCTGAATGCACCATGAAGTCCCTGTTGGCACAGACACACATTGTTCAAAGCCATGTAGACTCGAGCGAGACACAGCGCGGGTGAATATTCTCCCACAACTGTGGATTTCCTCCTCAATTTCTTGCATTAGGGTTTGAAAGTTATTCTTTCGATGTGCGAGTATTGTTTCTAAAGATACCTGAAACAGTTTGAACCTTTCCTTTTAAAACAATAGGACAATGGAAATGGCACTTTGTTAATCTGTTAATCCAGATGAGTCCTGTCGTCAGTTTTTTGTATTTCCTGTTGTTGTTGTTGTTTTTCTGTAAATAAATACCAGAAGTTGTTAGTCATGTTAGGGACCAGAGCAGTTGAAGGTAACAAACAATCATCCACTTCTATCTGAATTCACCTTGTAGCAAAGAGTCAGCATATTAAATAAATAAAGAAGGAGGAATCTCAGTCAACTCTTTTCTTTATTTTAGGTGATTATCAACGTAGATTTCTCTTTATTTTAATAGCTTCGATGTGCTGGAGCAAAGAAAAGAGTCAGATCCTGCACATATCAGCTTTACCTCGCTCAAACAATAAATACATGCAAATACATGAAAAATCATCCAAATCTAATTAGTAGAGTATCTATCAAGTTATTCCCAAAATAAAAAACAATCCCCCACATTGCATATTCTATTGTGTTGTATAAAGGATTGCTGGAGTGTGTGAACATTTTTTACATGTTGTTTTTTCCCATTAAATTGTTCTGATTTACTCGTGAAACTGTCCTTTAATGCTGCAACCTGTTCTATCACCACGCTTTATTATTTATTTATATATATATATATATATATATATATATATATATATACATATACATATGCAAATACACTACCGGTCAAAAGTTTTAGAACAGCCCAATTTTTCCAGTTTTTTATTGAAATTCAAGCAGTTCAAGTCAAATGAACAGCTTGAAAGGGTCCAAAGGTAAGTGGTGAACTGCCAGAGGTAAATAAAAAAAGGTAAGCTTAACCAAAACTGGAAAATAATGTACATTTCAGAATTATACAAGTAGGCCTTTTTCAGGGAACAAGAAATGGGTTAACAACTTAACTCTATGGAGTCTTGGGCTATTTTGTCCATTTTTGAATTCTTTTCATGTCTTTGGAAGTCATTTTGTGTCTTTTTTTAGTCATTTTGTGTCTTTTTTTAGTCATTTTGTGTCTTTTGGTGTCTATTTTTGTCATTTTGTCTTTTTTTTTGTAATTTTGTGTCTTTTTTTAGTCATTTTGTGTCTTTTAGTGTCTTTTTTCGTAATTTTGTGTCTTTTTTTAGTCATTTTGTGTCTTTTAGTGTCTTTTTTCGTAATTTTGTGTCATTTTTTGGTCATTTTGTGTCTTTTTTAGTCCTTTAGTTAGACATTAAATTTGATTTTGAATCTTTTTTTTTACTTTCAAAACACTATCATGCTCAATAAAGAATTTTAAATGTTGCAAATGTGCATTAATTTCAGAGTACACTGAGACATTAAACCTGCATCATTTTCAATTAAATTCTGGAAAAGTTGGTGTGTTCTAAAACTTTTGACCAGTAGTGTATGTATATATATATATATATATATATATATATATATATATATATATATATATACATATATATTAGAACTAAACAACCCTTAAACTGCATGATGTCATTATGTTGCAGTTCAGTGTTTTGTTATAAATCATATCAGTGGTGGGAAGTAATTAAGTACATTTACTGAAGTAGACATTCAACCTTTTTCTTTATCAATTAAAATTAAAAAACTGACATGAAAACGACATTATTTCCTCAAAGCTTACGGTGTTGGAACACAGTTTCACCCATTGTAACCACTTCTTAAAGGGACACTCCAGCGTTTTTTCATATTAAAACATGTTATTGGGGTCCAGTAAGACGAGTTGATACAGACCTCTTGCGTCTCAATGCGTGCACTCAATCGCCCTGGCGCGCGGCGCCACTTGGCTAGCACTTAGCTTAGCCCAGTTCATTCATTAGGATCCAAACAGATGGACAGTTAGAAGCCACCAAACTCCTCCACGTTTTCCCTATTTAAATACAGCTACACCAGTAGTTAAACCACCAAGTATGGCCACACAAAATAAAACGTGGCGCTTTCCTAAGCGGATAAAAAGGAGAACTATAATGTATGGCGGAATAGCACTTGGAGCACTTCGACTCGGCGCAGTAATATCATCACTCCTGAAGATCTTCTCCCCTCAGGAGTGATGATATTACTGCGCCGAGTCCACGCAAGAGGTCTGTATCAACTCGTCTTACTGGACCCAATAACATGTTTTAATATGAAAAAACGGTGGAGTGTTCCTTTAAAAGACAATGAGTAGTGAGTTAACTTCCAGACCGTTATCCAGTTGACACCTGGAGCCTCCCTCCTCCAACACCTCCTCCTCCCAACACCTCCTCCTCCCAACGCCTCCTCCCTCCCAACACCTCCTCCTCCCAACACCTCCTCCTCCCAACACCTCCTCCTCTCCCCAACGCCTCCTCCTCCCAACACCTCCTCCCTCCCAACACCTCCTCCCTCCCAACACCTCCTCCCTCCCAACGCCTCCTCCTCCCAACACCTCCTCCTCCCAACACCTCCTCCTCCCAACACCTCCTCCCTCCCAACACCTCCTCCTCCCAACACCTCCTCCTCCCAACACCTCCTCCTCCCAACACCTCCTCCTCCCAACACCTCCTCCTCCCAACACCTCCTCCCTCCCAACACCTCCTCCTCCCAACACCTCCTCCTCCCAACACCTCCTCCCTCCCAACACCTCCTCCTCCCAACACCTCCTCCCTCCCAACGCCTCCTCCTCCCAACGCCTCCTCAGGCTGAAGGGCGTCTGCAGGATTCCTCCAACAAGACCCGACAGAGACCAAGAATCCAGCCTCGCCCCTCCAACCACAGCAGTCATAGAGCTCCCCACAGGAGAACCTCCTCATGACTCCTCTACTCCTCTAGCTGCCCACACACATTCATCATGTCCTAAAGTCAGAGGAAATCCTGGGAGAGTATTGCAACTTCAATTAAAATGAGTCAAAACTGAGACTTATTTATCAACTCTTGCTAAGAAATGATTAAAGTGTTTCAAGATAATGTAATGTCATAAAGTATTTCCATACGTCGACATATATGTCATACCAAGAATTCCTTTTAGTGCCGCAGCAACATTTTCACATGGTTTCCAGCGGTGGAAAGAACAACTTAGGGCAACTTTAACTGGAGCGTTTCCATATAATGTCACTGAATCTGTCTCAGGACAGAGGGAGTCCTACAGGTACACTGTGGGAAAAAACTAGTTTTTATAGTAAAAACCAGCAGAACTTTACCGTAATAAAGACGGTGCATCTTTTTATAATATTACGGTAAAATGATATTAGCACTGTTGATTTCACGTTTCAGATTGACATTTTATTCCATATTTTACTGTAAGAAATAAGTTTTTGCATCTAAAGAAACGCTGTTCTGTCATATAATTGACCAGAAAATGCTTAATAAATGCTGCATAAATTAAAGATTTTACCATTAAATATTACAGTATATTTCTGTTAGAGATATGCTGTTTAGTACATTTAACAGTGAGAAAAAGGATTTTTACAAAAGATAAATGCTTAAATTGCAGTGATGCTTGTATATATATTACAGTATATTTTTGCTACTAACACTGTGCCAGAGTATTTTACAGTGGAGTAATTTATTAAAAAAAACTGTAAAAAATCCAGTTTTGTCTGATATAAACATTTACTTTGTTTCATTGTTACTGAAACTGAATTAACTCATTTATCATTTTACGTCTTTTACTGTCATGGTTTAACAGTTTTTCACCCTAAAATCTACAGATATTTTTTATAGTGTGGAGTATTTGAGGCAAATCTGTGCTTTGTGATTTTGAGCTATATAATAAATAAACTGACTCCAATACGTCTTTCAGGCAAATGTTGAACTTTTCACTCCACAACATTCAGCTTTAGTAAGTTTCAGCTCCAGAATTAGCTCAAAAAACACAATCAATCTAAAAATGATGATGCATTTTTATGAATGAGACTACATTACAGTGTTTTAGCTCTCTGGAGTCTTTTAACTCTGTTTCCTCCATGTCTGACTCCTTCCATCCTGCCTGGATTCACCTTAAAACATCTTTAAATACCATGTTGGGATATTTTTCACCTATATGACCTGATAATAATAATAATAATAGATTTTTTATTCTGACTTACTGGATCAACATTTAGAACCAAAAAGAAACAAAGAAAAACCAACATAAATGTGATCTTGTGATTGTGTGTGATCCTGTCATCAACTCTGGTTTTTATTCTAGTGGGGACTCTGTTTGATTTGGCTCTTTGTGTTTAGAGGAACAATTTGGGTCATTTTGTGTCTTATTAGTAATTTTGTGTCTTTTTTTATCTTTTTTTAGTCATTTTGTGTCATTTCTTTGGAAATTTTTTGTGTTTTTGTGTCTTTTTTTTGGTCATTTTGTGTCTTTTTGGTCATTTGGTGTTTTTTTTTTATTCATTTTGTGTCTTTTTTTGGGTCATTTTGTGTCTTTTTGTGTCTTTATTTATTCATTTTGTTTATTTTTTAGTCATTTTCTTTCTTTTTTTAGTCCTTTTGTGTCTTTTTTTGCCTTTTTTGTTTCTTTTTCAGTCATTGTGTCTCTTTTTTGTCAGTTTGTGTCTTTTTATGGTCATTTTGTGTGTTTTTTTTGTAATTTTGTTACTTTTTTAAGTCATTTTCTGTCTTTTTTTGGTCATTTTCTGTCTTTTTTAGTCCTTTAGTCCAACATAAAATGCAATTTTGAATCTTTTTTTTAACTTTCTAAACACTATCATGCTCAATAAAGAATTGTAAATGTGTCAAATGTGACCAAAGGTGTCAAATCTACCATATCAGAGGGTTCCATCCAGTTCTATCATTTGATACTAAATCTATTTGAGCTTGTCTCCAGTTTTACTTGGTATATCATCATCAAACTGAAACTGGCCTCATGGAGTTTACAGCCAGAACTTTAGAGGTAAATGTACAGTAGGGCTCCACGCTGCTTTGTTTTATACTCTGATGGAGGCAACAAGTCTGGATTATTTGGAGCTTTAGAGACTTTAGAGGGTTAAGAAGTCAGAATTCGGACAGATTTCATGGTGCAAGTTGCATCCTGTTAATACAGGAGAACAAAAGCAATACAGAATGACAACACAGTGATCTACGACTTTAATTCTGCATGCGGCTGCACAATTAACCCCAATGCATTCTGAGATAATATCAGGAAGGTGCAACATTTGTTAAAGGTGCTAAAATGCATCAAAATACCTTCAGAATTAAATATTGTTGTGCTGCAAGATTTCCCAAAATACAAATCCTTTACTACAGAAAAATCACACCTTTATTTTAAACAAAAGAAAAAACAATTAAAATCTGAAAAATATGGAAAAAACACAATTTCCCTCTAATATTGTGAATCATATCACAATATCAGTCAAAATAATCACAAATATTGTTTTTTCCAAACCGTGCAGCCCAAATTTTGCGCTGTTTATTTATTTATTTATTTGTAACAAAAGCTTAATAAAGATAAATAAATAATTATAAATATTTCCACCATAAACTGATGCAGAAAAGGCACAAATCTTTTCCCCAAACACCAAATAAAAGCACAAAAACAGAGAATTCATTCTTGTGTAATATATTAACTCCCTTTAATGAAAAGATTTTTCATAGAAAAACTTTTTTTTTGTTTTTGCTTTACAGAGAAAAACGCCCCACAGGAAAAATATTTACATGCAGTAAAGATGAAGAAAAATATATGTTATTGAGTTCATCCACGTCAGAATCCCAAGTAAAAATATATATATATATTTATATATTAGTGAAAGTCAGACAGTGTTTGTTGTGTTATTGTCTGATATTTATAGTTCAGACCCGGGGTCGGCAGCCTTTATAACCAAAGAGCCGCTGGTCGCCAAAATAAGAGACAAACTGTCGGAGTTGGGCCGCGAACCTTATCCTCATACCTTAGAGTCTAAACTAGTCTACCAACATGATAAATTGGTCAAAACGAGCATTTATTAATATGATTTTGGAGTTTGAATGGAAAGCTAGGCTCGCTAGGGAAACTCAAAACCAGACTTGAAGTTGGCAAAATGTTAAAGGCTTTTTAAGATTTAAGATTTAAGCTATGCTGCAGATTTTAGTTGACTAATACAGTCGTGGAAACAATGATTAGACCGTTGAATAATGAAGAGCTCATATCGAACCATTCAACATGGTTTTTGCTGATAATGATTTTGGTTTTTATCAATAAAACTTGTTAAATGTCTAGATATCAGCTCTTAAATGAATCTCATGAGTTATTTTTATTCTTATCATTATATTTGTCCAAACAAATGAACCTTTAGTTGTACCATTAAAATGCAACATTAAAATGAACAAACTGAAGAAAACAAGGTGGTCTAATCATTTTTTCCATGACTGTATGTTAAAAAGAAATGCCTTATTGCCGTATATAAGCTTCACATTTTTACAATTGAAGAAAACAAATTTGGAGCTTTGGGCCTACACCAATGATAAATTAAAATTAAAATGTACATTTTTTTAGTCACAGCCACAGGGAGCGACTGCAGACGGCCTGAACAGCCACATAAGGCCCGGAGCCGCAGGTTGACTACCCCAAAAACAGACACAAAATGAGTAAAAAAAGACACAAAAAGACACAAAATGACAAAAAAAAGACACAAAATGACAAAAAAAAAGACACAAAAAGACACAAAATGAGTAAAAAAAGACACAAAAAGACACAAAATGACTAAAAAAAGACACAAAATGACAAAAAAAAGACACAAAAAGACACAAAATGAGTACAAAAAGACACAAAAAGACACAAAATGACTAAAAAAAGACACAAAAAGACAAAAAAAAAGACACAAAATGACCAAAACAGCCTCCGGAGCCTCAGGTTGCCGACCCTGGTTCAGATCCTCTCACACACACATTCATACAAACATCTAGACCACTCCATCTCCACTTCTAGGTCCTGAGTGGTGGTGGCGCTCTTCTGGGTGAGGGTCTACTGGGTGAGGGTCTACTGGGTGAGGGTCTACTGGGTGAGGGTCTACTGGGTGAGGGTCTACTGGGCACTCTTCTGGGTGAGGGTCTACTGGGTTAGGGTGAGGGTTTTCTGGGTGAGGGTCTTCTGGGTGAGGGTCTACTGGGTGAGGGTCTACTGGGTGAGGGTGAGGGTCTACTGGGTGAGGGTCTACTGGGTGAGGGTCTACTGGGTGAGGGTGAGGGTCTACTGGGTGAGGGTCTACTGGGTGAGGGTCTTCTGGGTGAGGGTCTACTGGGTGAGGGTCTACTGGGTGAGGGTCTACTGGGTGAGGGTCTTCTGGGTGAGGGTCTACTGGGTGAGGGTCTACTGGGTGAGGGTCTACTGGGTGAGGGTGAGGGTCTACTGGGTGAGGGTCTACTGGGTGAGGGTCTTCTGGGTGAGGGTCTACTGGGTGAGGGTCTACTGGGTGAGGGTTTTCTGGGTGAGGGTCTTCTGGGTGAGGGTCTACTGGGTGAGGGTCTACTGGGTGAGGGTTTTCTGGGTGAGGGTCTTCTGGGTGAGGGTCTACTGGGTGAGGGTCTACTGGGTGAGGGTCTACTGGGTGAGGGTGAGGGTCTGCTGGGTGAGGGTCTTCTGGGTGAGGGTCTACTGGGTGAGGGTCTACTGGGTTAGGGTCTTCTGGGTGAGGGTCTACTGGGTTAGGGTGAGGGTCTACTGGGTGAGGGTCTACTGGGTTAAGGCGAGGGTCTTCTGGGTGAGGGTCTACTGGGTTAGGGTCTTCTGGGTGAGGGTCTACTGGGTGAGGGTCTACTGGGTTAGGGTGAGGGTCTACTGGGTGAGGGTCTACTGGGTGAGGGTCTACTGGGTGAGGGTCTACTGTCCCGCTGAGCCAGTGGTGTCGTCGCTGTCAGCTCCGTGAGCCGACCCCGGAGAGGAGCCTCCCTCCCCATCCCCCCCTGCTCCTCCTGCTCCTCCTGCTCCTCCTGCTCCTCCTGCTCCTCGCCGAGCGGCCTTCCCCTTCAGCAGGCTGCTGTCGGGGTGCAGCGAGGTCAGGTGGACCAGCAGCTCGTCCTGCGTTCCCGCCGTCAGGCCGCACTCCTCGCACACGTACAGCTTGTTGCGGCGCTCCTTGTAGGCGTACTTCTGGCTGACGCTGTGGATCTTCTTCATGTGGGACTCCAGGGAGCAGCGCTGGGTGAAGGCCTTCTCACACAGCGTGCACTTATAGGGACGCACGCCTGGAGGACACACAGCAAGGACACGTGTAAATCTAAAGGTCTAAAACCAGACCAAACAGTAAGTCTAAAGGTCTAAAACCAGACCAAACAGTAAATCTAAAGGTCTAAAACCAGACCAAACAGTAAGTCTAAAGGTCTAAAACCAGATCAAACAGTAAATCTAAAGGTCTAAAACCAGATCAAACAGTAAATCTAAAGGTCTAAAACCAGATCAAACAGTAAATCTAAAGGTCTAAAACCAGACCAAACAGTAAATCTAAAGGTCTAAAACCAGATCAAACAGTAAATCTAAAGGTCTAAAACCAGATCAAACAGTAAATCTAAAGGTCTAAAACCAGATCAAACAGTAAATCTAAAGGTCTAAAACCAGATCAAACAGTAAATCTAAAGGTCTAAAACCAGATCAAACAGTAAATCTAAAGGTCTAAAACCAGATCAAACAGTAAATCTAAAGGTCTAAAACCAGATCAAACAGTAAATCTAAAGGTCTAAAACCAGATCAAACAGTAAATCTAAAGGTCTAAAACCAGATCAAACAGTAAATCTAAAGGTCTAAAAACCAGATCAAACAGTAAATCTAAAGGTCTAAAACCAGATCAAACAGTAAATCTAAAGGTCTAAAACCAGATCAAACAGTAAATCTAAAGGTCTAAAACCAGATCAAACAGTAAATCTAAAGGTCTAAAACCAGATCAAACAGTAAATCTAAAGGTCTAAAACCAGATCAAACAGTAAATCTAAAGGTCTAAAACCAGATCAAACAGTAAATCTAAAGGTCTAAAACCAGATCAAACAGTAAATCTAAAGGTCTAAAACCAGATCAAACAGTAAATCTAAAGGTCTAAAACCAGATCAAACAGTAAATCTAAAGGTCTAAAACCAGATCAAACAGTAAATCTAAAGGTCTAAAACCAGATCAAACAGTAAATCTAAAGGTCTAAAACCAGATCAAACAGTAAATCTAAAGGTCTAAAACCAGATCAAACAGTAAATCTAAAGGTCTAAAACCAGATCAAACAGTAAATCTAAAGGTCTAAAACCAGATCAAACAGTAAATCTAAAGGTCTAAAACCAGATCAAACAGTAAATCTAAAGGTCTAAAACCAGATCAAACAGTAAATCTAAAGGTCTAAAACCAGATCAAACAGTAAATCTAAAGGTCTAAAACCAGATCAAACAGTAAATCTAAAGGTCTAAAACCAGATCAAACAGTAAATCTAAAGGTCTAAAACCAGATCAAACAGTAAATCTAAAGGTCTAAAACCAGATCAAACAGTAAATCTAAAGGTCTAAAAACCAGATCAAACAGTAAATCTAAAGGTCTAAAACCAGATCAAACAGTAAATCTAAAGGTCTAAAACCAGATCAAACAGTAAATCTAAAGGTCTAAAACCAGATCAAACAGTAAATCTAAAGGTCTAAAACCAGATCAAACAGTAAATCTAAAGGTCTAAAACCAGATCAAACAGTAAATCTAAAGGTCTAAAACCAGATCAAACAGTAAATCTAAAGGTCTAAAACCAGATCAAACAGTAAATCTAAAGGTCTAAAACCAGATCAAACAGTAAATCTAAAGGTCTAAAACCAGATCAAACAGTAAATCTAAAGGTCTAAAACCAGATCAAACAGTAAATCTAAAGGTCTAAAACCAGATCAAACAGTAAATCTAAAGGTCTAAAACCAGATCAAACAGTAAATCTAAAGGTGTAAAACCAGATCAAACAGTAAATCTAAAGGTCTAAAACCAGATCAAACAGTAAATCTAAAGGTCTAAAACCAGATCAAACAGTAAATCTAAAGGTCTAAAACCAGATCAAACAGTAAATCTAAAGGTCTAAAACCAGATCAAACAGTAAATCTAAAGGTCTAAAACCAGATCAAACAGTAAATCTAAAGGTCTAAAAACAGATCAAACAGTAAATCTAAAGGTCTAAAACCAGATCAAACAGTAAATCTAAAGGTCTAAAACCAGATCAAACAGTAAATCTAAAGGTCTAAAACCAGATCAAACAGTAAATCTAAAGGTCTAAAACCAGATCAAACAGTAAATCTAAAGGTCTAAAAACAGATCAAACAGTAAATCTAAAGGTCTAAAACCAGATCAAACAGTAAATCTAAAGGTCTAAAAACAGATCAAACAGTAAATCTAAAGGTCTAAAACCAGATCAAACAGTAAATCTAAAGGTCTAAAACCAGATCAAACAGTAAATCTAAAGGTCTAAAAACAGATCAAACAGTAAATCTAAAGGTCTAAAACCAGATCAAACAGTAAATCTGAGGGAAATGATCTTGCTGCATGGACAGATAATTTACCTTGACAAGATTTATTAAATTAAGATTATTAAATCTAGAAATAAGCATGTTGAACACTTAAAATAATAAATGAACTCTTAAACCAGATAAATTAAAGCTGCCAGCAGTGATGAACTGGCCGAGCAGAGTGACCTGATGATTATTTGGTTCTTACCAAGATAAAAAAAAAAACTTTAGATTTAGAAGTGTTAGATCATTTATCTGGTTTTTTGTTTGTTTTTGTTTTTTTGTCATTGTATGTGTGTAGCTACCTGTGTGTGTGCGTGTGTAGTTACCTGTGTGTGTGTGTGTGTGTATGTGTGTAGCTACCTGTGTGTAGTTACCTGTGTGTGTGTGTGTGTGTGTAGCTACCTGTGTGTGTGTGTGTGTGTGTGTGTGTGTGTATGTGTGTAGTTACCTGTGTGTGTGTGTGTGTGGTTACCTGTGTGTGTGTGTGTGTGTGTGTGTGTGTGTGTGTGTGTGTGTGTGTGTGTGTAGTTACCTGTGTATGTGTGTATGTGTGTGTGTGTGTGTGTGTGTGTGTGGTTACCTGTGTGTGTGTGTGTGTGTGTGTGTGTGTGTGGTTACCTGTGTGTGTGTGTGTGTGTGTGTGTGTGTGTGTGGTTACCTGTGTGTGTGTGTGTGTGTGTGTGTGTGGTTACCTGTGTGCGTGTGTGTGTGTGTGTGGTTACCTGTGTGCGTGTGTGTGTGTGTGTGGTTACCTGTGTGCGTGTGTGTGTGGTTACCTGTGTGCGTGTGTGTGTGTGGTTACCTGTGTGCGTGTGTGTGTGGTTACCTGTGTGCGTGTGTGTGTGTGGTTACCTGTGTGTGTGTGTGTGTGGTTACCTGTGTGTGTGTGTGTGTGTGTGTGGTTACCTGTGTGCGTGTGTGTGTGGTTACCTGTGTGTGTGTGTGTGTGTGGTTACCTGTGTGCGTGTGTGTGTGTGGTTACCTGTGTGCGTGTGTGGTTACCTGTGTGCGTGTGTGTATTTACCTGTGTGTGTGCGTGGCTACCTGTGTGTGTGTGTGTGTGTGTGTGTGTGGTTACCTGTGCGTGTGTGTGTGTGTGGTTACCTGTGTGCGTGTGTGTGTGTGGTTACCTGTGTGTGTGTGTGTGGTTACCTGTGTGTGTGTGTGTGTGTGGTTACCTGTGTGTGTGTGTGTGTGGTTACCTGTGTGTGTGTGTGTGTGTGTGTGGTTACCTGTGTGCGTGTGTGTGTGTGGTTACCTGTGTGCGTGCGTACGTGTCTCTTCAGGTCGAAGGTGTCGTTGAAACCTTTCCCACAGAAGCTACACAGGTGTCTCTTGGTCTCGTTGTGACACTTCAGGTGTCTGTTTAACATTCTCTGGTACTGGAACGTTTTCTGGCAAACCTGCACAAAACAACAACAACAACAACAACAACAACATCAGAGTCATGATCACATCCAGAAGGTTTCTGTTTGAACACATAAACATCACTTATGATCTCTGCTTCCAACTATTGGTCAAAATGTTATTTATGAGGTGTTGGTGTCATTGTTTTCAGAACCACCTCACCTGTTTGACCTGCTTATTGTTGTTTACATTTGGCTTACTGGACACACATTTTCAACACACAAAAAACACACATACAAAAGTACAAAAACATTTTTTTTTCATGAAAAAACCCACTTAAAACACACACAAACACACATCTTTTTTTTTTCAAAAACCACCCAAAAATGACACAAAAAACACGAAAGTGACAAAAAACACAAAAACACACAAAAAATTACAAAAACAAATAAAAAACACAAAAAATTACATAAAAACACACAAATGACAAAAAACACTAAAACAAACAAAAACACACAAAAACACCTATAAAACTATAAAGTGTGATTCTGAATTATTATTATGATTATTATTATTATGATTATTATTATTATTATTATTATTATTGTTATTATTATTACTATTGTTATTATTATTATTATCATTATTATTATTATTATTATTATGGTTATTATTATTATTATTATGATTATTATTATTATTATTATTATTATTATTACTATTATTATTATTATTATGATTATTATTATTATTATGATGATGATTATTATTATTATTATTATTATTATTACTATTATTATTATTATTATTATTATTATTACTATTATTATTATTATTATTATTATTATGATTATTATTATTATTATTACTATCATTATTATTATTATTATTATTATTACTATTATTATTATTATTATTATTATTATTATGGTTATTATTATTATTATGGTTCAGGTGTGACCTGATTCGTACCTGACACATGAACGGCGCCGTTGACCCCGAAGACGAACTCGGACTGTGACCCGTCGACCTGGTCACCATGGAGACGGCTTCCATCGGAGCGGTCGTCAGGGCGACGGGCATGGCGGTGGCGGTGGGAGGGGGAGGGGGAGGGGGGGAGCGGGGGAAGAGAGAGGGGGAGGAGGGAGGGGGGGGGGCGGAGCTCACCTGTAGTCACCTGTCAATCAAACAGACAACTAATATTAATATTAATAAATGTATATAAATATAAAACCATTGTTCTACTTCATTTTTACCACTTTAACCCTTTGATGCCCAACATATAAACACAACATGGTCCACGGTGGCTGACAGAGTTAGTTTGTTTTTGATCATTATATCCTAATTCTATCTTTTCCTTTATTCATTTTTTAATAAAATCCCTTTTGTGTCACTACTCTTCTAATGCACAACATGGGTCAAAATGACCCGTATCCATTTTTAGCTTAGTAGCTTGCTAAGCTAACTACTTAGCTAGCTACTTAGCTAACTTCTTGGCTAAGTATTTAGCTAAGTAGCTTGCTAAGCTAACTTCTTAGCTAGCTACTTAGCTAACTTCTTGGCTAAGTATTTAGCTAAGTAGCTTGCTAAGCTAACTTCTTAGCTAGCTACTTAGCTAACTTCTTGGCTAAGTATTTAGCTAAGTAGCTTGCTAAGCTAACTTCTTAGCTAGCTACTTAGCTAACTTCTTGGCTAAGTATTTAGCTAAGTAGCTTGCTAAGCTAACTACTTAGCTAGCTACTTAGCTAACTTCTTGGCTAAGTATTTAGCTAAGTAGCTTGCTAAGCTAACTTCTTAGCTAGCTACTTAGCTAACTTCTTGGCTAAGTATTTAGCTAAGTAGCTTGCTAAGCTAACTTCTTAGCTAGCTACTTAGCTAACTTCTTGGCTAAGTATTTAGCTAAGTAGCTTGCTAAGCTAACTTCTTAGCTAGCTACTTAGCTAACTTCTTGGCTAAGTATTTAGCTAAGTAGCTTGCTAAGCTAACTACTTAGCTAGCTACTTAGCTAACTTCTTGGCTAAGTATTTAGCTAAGTAGCTTGCTAAGCTAACTTCTTAGCTAGCTACTTAGCTAACTTCTTGGCTAAGTATTTAGCTAAGTAGCTTGCTAAGCTAACTACTTAGCTAGCTACTTAGCTAACTTCTTGGCTAAGTATTTAGCTAAGTAGCTTGCTAAGCTAACTACTTAGCTAGCTACTTAGCCAAGAAGTTAGTCAGGTTAAACACTTGAAAAAAAGTATTTCATTTCAAAATAAAGTAATTATTTAACAATGTTGCACTTGTACAGAGAAAAATGATAAAATTATATTATTTCATTATATTGTAATTTCCTGTCTTTTATATTTAAACTTATAATATTTTATATTAACGATATTTTAATTGATTTGAAATTGAATATTTTATTGCATGATTTATTTATTTTTTATATTTATTATTTTTAATTCATGGATATTTTTTATATTTAATTATTATATATATTTTGTACTATAATTCCTGTCTTCTTATATTTAACTTAAAAAATATAAAAAATTATCATTATTTGACATTTTATAATTTTCTTATTTTTTGTAATATGTCATTTTTAAAAAAATAATTCATGTTATTTTATATCAAGAATCAACAGTTTTTCTTAAATGTGCATCTTTTTATTGCTTCTTTTATTTTTTGTAGTGTTTGATTTTATAATGGTTTATGTCTTTATATTTACTCTTAACTGTGAATCATTTTTTGCTGCTTCTTATATTTTATAATATTTATTTTAATCCATGTAATGAATTTATTTTACTTTTTGTCAAAGGATATTTAATATGGAAATAAAGCTAAAGATATTAGTTTAAAAAAACAATTAAATCAGAAAAAAAAACAGTTTAAGGTGTGAAATCATCTGTAAAACGTACAAACATTAATATTGTGAGAAATATACACTTCAAAAGTTAATAATTTATACTTCTGGACCTTTAAACTATTTTATTTAATAATTAAATATTCCTTAATTTAACCTATTTCTTTGACCTTTTTATGTATTCATTCTACATATTGTTTTTCTTATTATCCTATTTTATCTACTTGTTTTCACTCCTCTTTTATTTATTATTTTTATTATTACTATTATTGTTACTATTTATTTATATGTATGTGTATATAGATATTATTTTTATTTATTTTCCTTTCATATATTTATTTATTCATTAATGTATTTATGTATTTATTTATTGTCCCCTGGTGTTTTGTGTGTTGATGATTATAAGTTATGTCAGGAAATGTTTAAATGTTTAAAAATGTTTATGTTTGTAAAATGATTAAAATGGTAAAATAGAAGGTTAAAAAAAAGAAAATAGTGAATAATCTGCTATTAAATTGTATTTTTGGAAGAAGAAAAAACCCAAAAGTCTCAGAGGGAAACAGCCTGTCTGGGTGAACTAATAATAATAATAATAATAATAATAATATGAACCTTGATCTTGGAGCGGATGAAGGTGCTGGGCGTCCTCCTCCTGACCTCTGACCTCTGCCCCGCTGGCGGCGGCGGCGGTCGTCCTAGCGACGTGCTGGACGGCAGCTCGGCGCGCGGCGGGGAGTCGGAGGACGGCGAGCGCTTAGTGAGGCAGAGCGGCGCCATCGTCTCCGCCGGAGACGCCTCCAAGTCCATCATCAGGACGGACGGAGGGAAGACAGGGACTAGACACGAGAAGAATCATTAATCATTATTATTAATCATTATTATTAATCATTATTATTAATCATTATTATTAATCATTATTATTAATCATTATTATTAATCACTAAAATCATTGATTCTGTCATCAGGACGGACGGAGGGAAGACAGGGACTAGACACGAGAAGAATCATTAATCATTATTATTAATCATTATTATTAATCATTCAAATCATTGATTCTGTCATCAGGACGGACGGAGGGAAGACAGGGACTAGACACGAGAAGAATCATTAATCATTATTATTAATCATTATTATTAATCATTATTATTAATCATTATTATTAATCATTAAAATCATTAAAATCATTAAAATCATTGATTCTGTCTGTCTGAGACTAGAGAACAAGAGTTCATTATTAATCATTAAAATCATTAAAATCATTTATTTTTCTGGCTGTTGGCAGCAGAGATACAAGTTTGAGTGCTTTTCTAGTTATTTTGTGTCTTTTTTGTCCTTTAGTCCAACATAAAATGTGATTCTCAGGTTGAATGCACTTATTGTAAGTCGCTTTGGACAAAAGCGTCTGCTAAATGACATGTAATGTAATGTAATGTAATGTAATTTTGAATCTTTTTTTTTAACTTTCCAAACACTATCATGCTCAATAAAGAATGTTAAATGTGTCAAATGTGACCAAAGGTGTCAAATCTACCATATAAGAGGGTTCCATCCAGTTCTATCATTTGATACTAAATCTATTTGAGCTTGGTATATCATCATCATTGATTATAATAATCATCATTGATTATAATAATCATCATTGATTCTAATAATCATCATTGATTCTAGAGTTTACGTCTCCTATTCAATCTGAAAATCATTTAGTGTTTCTGCTGTTTGGTGAATTTATGTACATTAATTATTTTTTTGAGCTCATGAGAGAAATATCAATGGAGCGTAGCATCATGATATTCAGCGTGGCGATATGAAATGATCCATATCTAGTTGTGTAGTGGGATCATTGGATCAATATCCTGAGATCATCATCAATCTATCACCATGGTAACCATATCCTGTCAGGAAGCCGTTGAAATAGTAGTTTGTTTGTTTTTTTACCATTTTAAAAAATGATTTTTATATCTTAAGTTTTACTTTAAGAAAAACTGTTAATCTGCCTTCACTGAAAGTAGAATTTCCAGAAAAAAGTCAAAATGATCAGAAAAACTTCTAAATGACCTGGAAAAAAGTAAAATTACAAGAAAAAAAGGAACATTTGTTCATCAGGTTGTTGTCGTGTCTGGAAAGTTTTAAATAGTAGTTTAAAAGTTTTGGGGTTTTTATTTTTACCATTCTTTAAAATAATCTATTTTTAAAAATATTTTTACATTAAATATAAAGTTTTAGAAAGAAAGAAAGAAAGAAAGAAAGAAAGGAAGGAGGATATTTAGACTTTCTCAACGTGCTGCAGCGTCTCATATTTACACAATCTGTCAATTAGCAAACATGCAGTTAAATGTGTGTGTGTGTGTGTGTCTGTGTGTCTGTTTCAGTGTGTGTGTGGGTGTGTGCACATTTGGGACATTGTTTTTGTACTACTTATTTTGCAGGCACACACATGCCCACACTTACACACACACACACACACACACACAGACAGACAGACAGACACACACACACAGACACACACACACACCCTTGCAGGTAGACTGGTCCAACCAGACGGTCTTGCAGCACCAGATGAACCTTCCTCAAACAATCCACCTCCGCAGGTGGTGTGTGTGTGTGTGTGTGTGTGTGTGTGTGTGTGTCTGTGTGTGTGTGTGTGTGTGTGTGTGTCTGTGTGTGTGTCTGTGTGTGTGTGCGTGTTCAGGGAAGACAATGAATCAGTGACTCTGCAGGGGAACGATCAGATAAAAGCCAAATGTTGATGCAAATGAAGCAGAGAAATGATGGAGGATGAAAAACTGACAAACTGGACAGTTAACGGTCCACACACACACACACAGACACACAGACACAGACACAGACACACACACAGACACACACACAGACACACACACACACACACACAGACACACACACACACACAGACACAGACACACACACACACACACACACACACCAAACGAGACAAATCCAGCGATTTTCTCTGGTGTTATTATCGACTTTTTTTTTTTTTAAGATATTTTTTTGGCCATTTTTGGGCTTTATTGATAGGACAGAGTGAAGGGGGAGACAGAGGGGGAGGGTCGGATTCGATCCGAACCCGCTTACGAGGACCATGCCTCTGTGGAACGCGCTCCACCAGGTTAGGGTTAGAGCGCCCGTTATTATCGACTTCTGGAGACTCGTTCTTACTCTTCTGATACTAAGAGCCTCCGGCCCCCGCGGCTCCTTAAGAAGAGCCTCCCGGGCTCCTGCGGCTCGTTAAGAAGAGCCTCCGGCCCCCGCGGCTCCTTAAGAAGAGCCTCCGGCCCCCTCGACTCCTTAAGAAGAGCCTTCGGCCCCCGTGACTCCTTAAGAAGAGCCTCCGGCCCCCGCGGCTCCTTAAGAAGAGCCTTCGGCCCCCGTGACTCCTTAAGAAGAGCCTCCCGGGCTCCTGCGGCTCGTTAAGAAGAGCCTCCGGCCCCCGTGACTCCTTAAGAAGAGCCTCCGGCCCCCGTGACTCCTTAAGAAGAGCCTTCGGCCCCCGTGACTCCTTAAGAAGAGCCTTCGGCCCCCGTGACTCCTTAAGAAGAGCCTCCGGTCCCCGCGGCTTGGTAAGAAGAGTAAGAACGAGTCTCCAAAAGTCTCCAATAACACCAGAAAAAGTCTCTGGATTTGTCTCCAGTCACTTTTTAAAAAAATAGTCTCTAAGGGGGTCTGAAAAGTCGCTAAATTCAGCAACTAAGTTGCTAAGTTGCCAACACTGCTTCACCAGCATTTACAAATGTTGCGTGTTGTTGTGGCGTCCAGTATTACGTCACATCCTGGTTAGCGTTCTATCCAATCAGCAACCAGGCTGTTTACAGGGAGAAAAACTAGATAAGGA